>NC_046368.1:33204457-33256957 GCF_011125445.2 Fundulus heteroclitus | reverse complement strand
TTCCATCTACAGTCAGCCATAACAGTTCAGAGACTTCATGCAGAATTGAAAAGCCTGACTTAATGTTGCACTGAGCAACACACAGCATGTGATCTCTGTGCTCACCTTACTGTACGATGCTGGGCTTATTATGGATAGATTTTCTCCTCTCTCCTCTTTTATCTCTGTAGTTGAACAACATCTTCACCTTGAAGAGATGAAGGTGAATTGACAGTCATGTTTATCATCCCAAGATGAGACATTTATATGTCCAGGATCTCCAAAGAAAAAGAAAAACATACAGAAGCCCTGCATGTCATAAAGCACACAGACGAGGTAATCACTCATGTTCCACTTGGGAATGGAAACACTCTTCACTGGACTGACAAAATGGCAGTAAAAAGTCCTACAGATGCATTACACTCCATTAATTCTGAAAGAAAAACTTAGAAACCTCAAGACATTGTAAGATTCAGAAGTAATAGAAAACTGTGCTACTAAAGAAATATTACTGTACAAAATATAATTTGATGATGGATTTCTTTTAACATCTTTTGAGGACATTGCCAACAACTCATGAAACGTCAAATAGCAAAAGTTGATGCAGAAAATGGAAGTGAAAAGGAATGAGGTCAAGATATTTGAAGTTTTGTGTTGTCAGCTAGAATTAAGAAATAGAGCAACAACAATTTTAATAATCGTTTGACCGATGTAATCTCCTGTACTCAGATTCCTGAAGATCCATCATTCAATAACTGATGGAGCCAGTTACTGAATGAGAAATTCTTTATCAAGCTTCAAAATCCAGAGTTACATTCACAAGTGCAGCTACATGCTTTATATTGCAAAAAAGAAAGATGCAAGATAACAGACGCATGATGTTAGCTGTTCTGGTCTCAAAGCTTCTCAGAAGCTTCTATAATACAATAGAAGCACTAATTATTGTCAGAGAAAATCTATATTCATGTAACTTTATTAAACTGGCAAAAGTTTCCAGCAAAATAGTCTGCTGGTAGATGTGAAGACACTATATCACTGCAGCCTTTTCATTTCTGTTGAAGAAGCCCATGTCAGATTAGTGAAGATAATAATTATCTTCATTTGTCTTTGCAACATGCATTCCAATGAAACTCGTCCTCCACATTTAATCCTTCCCTTATGTTACGTTTTCACCAAATGCAAACACGGCAAATTTTTCACATTCACCGCCTACCGTTGGTCGCTTCATATTTCACTTCTTTCTTGCAAACAATTTGTGCAGATTATGTGGTGAAATATCACCCAACTCACTTCATCGTATCATCCGAAAGGAAGAGCATCTATCCACTGGCCAGTTTTTCTTGTCTGTTCAACTCACCATGGTGGACATGGATTTTACAGAGTGAGTCACACTGCTATATGTAATGTGAAAAGCCAAAAAATGGTGTAGGTGTCCCTGGGTTCACCAGATCCTCCAAAAATGCACCGGTTCGACAAGTACCACCACCTGCTCCAGGACATGCGTCTGGATGACGGTTGCTTCCAGCGGTACTTCCATCTGTTCACAATGCAATAATGATTAGATCTGTAATTCCTCCTGATTGTGCATTTACATAGGGATAACATGTAAATCACTTGCTCCATTGGCCTTCTTTGCGTTCAGTGTGGACACACCTTTAGAGAGCAGTGAGCTATCACTGTGAGGCACCAGGGGTGCATTCTTGGGCTAAGGGTCTTGCTCAGGGGTCCAGAGTGGCAGTCTGTGGGATATAAGCCCTGAACCTTGCAGCCTCTCCAGGCGCAAGCCTCCTGCTCTCTAACCACTAAACCACCGCTTCGCAGGTTTAGCTTCCCCTGAGAGGCCGGTGTGATGCATGGCTAGAAAGCCAACATCAAAGCGCTCTCTCACTCTCTTGTTGGACCACTGACTCCAATGACCAGAAATAAATGCAGAGCTTGGCCTTGAGCTTGGCGTCAGACGGGACCTGGAGCTTGGCGTCCAGAACACCCAGAATCTTGGAGACCAGGAAGCTCTGAAGCAGCCCCCACAGAACCTCTGGTAACGACAACCAACTCAAGAAGCTGTCTGTCAAGCAGCATGTGTGGATGCAGGAACTCTTGCAGTAACCTGGGGACCTTATAATAACCATGGGGCCCTGGGTGCATAGCGTCTCGACAAAGCCCTGGATGCTTAGGTCATTGGGTGAGTTCTCTACGAACCTCAGCGACAGCTGGCAGGCCAGCCTGAGTGTCCATGTCAATCATCTCAGGAACAGACATCAGGTATTGATCCACTTGGATCCCCACTTCGAAGAACTCTGGAGCGTGGACTGGAGGCGGATCCACCTGGACCCACCTGGAATCTAGGCTCCCAGGGGATCCCGCGGGAATCAGCATTAGTAAAGATCACATGATTGGGACGGTAAAGGATTAAATATCAACGGGAGCAGATGGGAGTGGGAGCAAACCAATAGGAGGTACAACAAACTAGGCTCGATGCCAAACAAATAAAATAAAATAGAAAATAAAACAATTTAGGATCGATGCTGCCATTTTGTATTTTTTTCCAAGAAACTAAACTCTAATGCAAGTAAAAGAACTACACAACCCAAAAGCCAACAGTGCTTCTGATCTATGTTTTCCACTCTCGTTCAAACACCAGCAATGGAGGGAGCAACCGCTAGTGGCGAACTCGACCTGGAAAAGTTGGAGAACCAACCAGGGGCGGTTCTAGACAGGGGCCAACAGGGGCCTGTGCCGCTGTAGAACTGTTTCTGGCCCCTGTACTAAAAACATGATATTAAATTGAAAAATACTAGTGATGGGTCGATGAGGTGTCATGAAGCTTTTCGACACATTACCAAACTGTATTGGTACTGTGCCGATACTGTGTCACTGAATACTGACACCTGCTGGACCTTAAAAATCCCTACAGGTAACCTGATTGACAGAGTTAACTGACACTGATTTGATGACCAAGTATACACAATACAATTTAAATCATTGTATGTTGCATTGTATTATTTTATATTTTCATTTGAATTAAACATATATATTTTTTTAGATACAGTCAATAAATAATGTGAACGAGGATGCTTGTGGACTGGCTTTTTTATTTATTTATTTTTTACAAATTTTTTGCTGCCATGTCCTTTCAATGCCCATGCTCACGTTCAATGGTTGATCGGGCGCTGTGTTTAGTTACCTGACTGATATCATCTGTTCTGAAATCGGAAATGCTGAGTATGACAAAGGGAGGAAGAACTACTCAGAGTAGCAGCTTTCTACTAAGGGTAGATCAGCCGTTTTTTCTGAAACGACGCTCAGAACAAAGACGCACAGCGCAACCCGCCCAACCATAAAGGCGTCTGCCCAACCCATCCATCAGTGGTGCGCTCTGATCAGCACCTGGCGCTCACAGAGCGAGACTATGGTACAACAAGTCACGTGACTTTCCCGTTTCGATACGCGTATCAACACGGGTTTTGCTCTATGAGCTCGACACGTGCGCCGACGCATCGGTGTTGCCGGACCCATCACTAATAAATACTGACAAAGATACCGTGACTGACTGGTCATTTGGATCAGTTGTATTTTTTTAGTTTATGTTTTTACCCAATAATAAAATAACAAAATAATAAAAAAATAATGATTAAAAATTAAGCTGTTTCACATTAAGCTCCTGCTGTATTGAGACAAGATCAGAGGTCTGCAACCTGCAGTTCTAGAGCCACAATTGGCTCTTTGGCTTACTTAAAATATTAAACCGTGAAATGTTGACCTGTTAAGTCCCCCCCCCCCCCCCAATCTTTTGTTCTGTGCCCCTGTGAAAACACACTGGCCCCACCCTGGCCCCCCTGCTAAATTTGGTCTAGAACCCCCACTGGATCCAACGTGGGTCAGAAGTAAGGACTTATCTATTAAACTCACAGAGCTGACTGAAAAGTTGCACATTTTAACAAACTTCACAAGAGTTCAATGTCACGGTGTTAGCGTTCAGTATCCTGCTTGTAATACGTGTTTCCTGGACTCATTATCCAAGAATGTGTTTAAAGTTCGATTGTTGTATTGGTTCTGACATTAAACCTTAATTAGTTTGTGGATATTTTCTTGCAAATGGACAAATAATAATATGCTTGTATCATATTCAACTTTTTCTTTTACAAAACTGAATTTTTGAACCATTAAGGTACATCATTTAAATTATGAAAGTAATGCCTTTATGCACTTTTTTGTTAATTAAGTGTAGATCTAATTAAGTCCGACTAGAGATAGTCGGACTCACCTTGACACACCGCTCTGGCTCTGTAACCAGTCTCCTTGAGAGGGGCTGGACATTCTTCCACTCTGGAGTTGCCCATGGTGAGAGGCGCCGAGCTGGGGTGGGCATACTTGTTGCCCCCCATCTCAGTGCCTGCACGTTGGGGTTTTCCCCGGTGAACGAGAGGGTGGCCTCCCTCCACATTCGTGTGGGGGGACGGGTTCTGACTGTTGTTTGCGCTTATGCGCCAAACAGCAGTTCAGATTACCCACCCTTTTTGGAGTCCTTGGAAGGGGTACTGGAGAGTGCCCCTCCTGGGGACTCCCTCATTTTGCTGGGGGATCTCAACGCTCACGTGGGCAATGACAGTGGGACCTGGAGGGGCGTGGTTGGGAGGAATGGCCCACCTGATCTGAACTTGAGTGGTGTTTTGTTGTTGGACTTCTGTGCTCGTCATGGATTGTCCATCAAAAACACCATGTTCAAGCATAAGGGTGTCCACATGTGCTCTTGGCACCAGGACACCCTAGGTCGCAGTTCAATGATCGACTTTGTTGTCGTTTCATCTGATCTGCGGCCGTATGTCTTGGACACTCAGGTGAAGAGAGGGGCGGAGCTCTCCACCGACCACTACCTGGTGGTGAGTTGGCTCCGATGGCGGGGGAGGAAGCCGGTCCAACCGGGCAGGCCCAAACGTACTTTGAGGGTTTGCTGGGAACGTCTGGAGAGTCCCCTGTGAGACGGAGTTTTAACTCCCACCTCCGGGAGAACTTTAAACACGTCCCGAGGGAGGCGAGGGACATTGAGTCTGAATGGACCATGTTCCGCGCCTCTATTGTTGAGGCGGCTAGTCGGAGCTGTGGCCGCAAGGTTGTCGGTGCATGTCGCGGCGGCAACCCTCGAACCCGCTGGTGGACACCAGCGGTGAGGGAAGCCGTCAAGCTGAAGAAGGAGTCCTACCGGGCTTTTTCGGCCTGTAGGACTCCGGAAGCAGCTGATGAGTACCGGCAGTCGAAGCGGCAGGCGGCTCGGCTGGTCGCCGAGGCAAAAAGTTCGGCGTGGGAAGAGTTCGGAGAGGCCATGGAGAAAGACTTCCATACGGCTTCGAAGCGATTCTGTTCCACTATCCGACGTCTCAGGAGGGTGAAGCAGTGCAGTACAAACACTGTTTACAGTGGGGGTGGTGTGCTGCTGACCTCGACTCGGGACGTCGTGTTTCGGTGGGCGGAATACTTCGAAGACCTCCTTAATCCCACCAACACGTCTTCCATTGCGGAAGCAGAGCCTGAGGGCTCTGGGTCGGGTTCTCCCATCTCTGGTGCTGAGGTTACCGAGGTTGTTAAAAAGCTCCTCGGTGGCAAGGCCCCGGGGGTGAATGAGATTCGCCCTGAGTACCTTAAGGCTCTGGATGTTGTGGGGCTGTGTTGGTTAACGCGGCTCTGCAGCATTGCGTGGACATCGGGGGCAGTTCCCCTGGATTGGCAGACTGGGGTGGTGGTTCCCCTATATAAAAAGGGGGACCGGAGGGTGTGTTCCAACTACAGAGGAATCACACTCTTAAGCCTCCCTGGTAAGGTCTATTCAGGGGTTCTGGAAAGGAGGGTCCATCGGATAGTTGAATCTCGGATTCAGGAAGAGCAGTGTGGTTTTCATCCTGGCTGTGGAACACTGGACCAGCTCTATACCCTCAGCAGGATTCTGGAGGGGGCATGGGAGTTTGCCCAACCAGTCTACATGTGCTTTGTGGATCTGGAGAAGGCATCCGACCGTGTCCCCCGAGGGATCCTGTGGGGGGTACTCCGGGAGTATGGAGTACCGGACCCTTTAATAAGGGCTGTCAGGTCTCTGTACGACCGGTGTCAGAGTCTGGTCCTCATTGCCAGCAGTAAGTCGGACTCGTTTCCGGTGAGAGTTGGCCAAGGTTGCCCTTTGTCACCGATTCTGTTCATAACTTTTATGGACAGAATTTCTAGGCGCAGTCAAGGTGTTGAGGGGATCCGTTTTGGTGGCCTTAGGATTGCGTCTCTGCTATTCGCGGATGACGTGGTCCTATTGGCTTCATCAGGGCGTGATCTACAGCTCTCACTGGAGCGGTTCGCAGCCGAGTGTGAAGCGGCCGGGATGAAAATCAGTGCCTCCAAATCCGAGACCATGGTCTTGAACCGGAAAAGGGTAGAGTGCCTTCTCCGGGTTGGGGAGGATGTGCTGCCCCTAGTGAAGGAGTTCAAGTATCTTGGGGTCTTGTTCACGAATGAAGGGAAGATGGAGCGGGAGATTGACAGGCGGATTGGTGCAGCGTCTGCTGTGAAGCGGGCGCTGTACCGATCCATTGTGGTGAAGAGAGAGCTGAGCCAAAAGGCGAAGCTCTCGATTTACCGGTCGATCTACGTTACTACCCTCATCTATGGACACGAGCTTTGGGTCGTGACCGAAAGAACGAGATCCCGGATACAAGCGGCTGAAATGAGTTTTCTCCGTAGTGTGTCTGGGCTCTCCCTTAGAGATAGGGTGAGGAGCTCAGTCATCCGGGGAGGACTCAGAGTAGAGCCGCTGCTCCTCCACGTCGAGAGGAGCCAGTTGAGGTGGCTCCTGGACGCCTCCCTGGTGAGGTGTTCCGGGCACGTCCCACCGGGAGGAGACCCAGGGGAAGACCCAGGACACGCTAGAGGGACTATGTCTCCCGGCTGGCCTGGGAACGCCTTGGGATTCCTCCTGAGGAGCTGGCCCAAGTGGCCGGGGAGAGGGACGTCTGGGCCTCCCTAATGAAGCTGCTGCCCCCGCTACCCGACCCCGGATAAGCGGAAGAAGACGGACGGACGGACGGACAGAAGTGTAGATCTCTTGCTAGGTGCATTTTTCTTTAGTTTCAGCTATTCAAAACATAAAAATAACTTCATTGTTCAAAGGAAACAATTACTTAATAAATTAGTAAAAGGCAACATTGTACATTTTGTTTATTCAACTAAGATAGGCATGGTCTGTTTCCTTAAGTTTGTTACTTTTATTATTTATTTATTATTATTCCTTTTACTTCAACTGGCTTTTACTACAGCACAAAACACAACCAGTGTATTGCCAGAAGACTTAATGAACACAACAAGATTGGGAGTGGTGCAGGAGCGGGAGTCATTCTGAATTGGAGCAGGATGGGAGTGGGAGTAATTTTACCAGGAGTGAGATGGGACAGGACTTTATTATTTACTCTGGTCCGGGATTGGAACTGGACTCAATTTTTTCTGTGGAAGTGGGATGGGACAGGAGTGAAAATCCACTCCCGTGTTACCCTCGGACTTGAGGCGTGACACTCCCGTGTCACAGGAACAGGACCTAAGGAGTCCACTTCGACATGGACTGACACGGAAATGTTCTCTCTAGTGTGAACAGGCTCAGAAGTGTTGTCACTGACAGGGGCTGCTTCTGTGGCTTGATTACTGGAATCAGAGTGATCACTGGTGGCAGACTTCAGAACAGCGGGTGATGAGGGATGGTTAAAAACATTTTTAATGTAGCTCTGTAGTCTCTATACAACTCCTTTAACTTTTCCCCCAACACATGTGAATAACTGTTGAGTAAGGCTGTTCTCAGCATCTTGATTATGGGTGCAAAGGATCTCAATTTGTCCTCTTGCATCTTGTAAGTGCCGTCAAAAGAGCCGCTGGGTGGAGCTATGGGAGACTCTGATGTGATTGGCAGAGGGCTTGATTCAGCCACACTGGATGGCGAACAGAAAATAGCAGCAAAGCCACAGAAACAGAGGCAGGTAGATGCTGGGTAGCGTCGCCTGGACGCTACACAGAAGGAGTGGAAACCCGGCAGGCAGGTCACCGTCGATGTCTCCGGCGGCGAGAAGGCGGATCACACTGAGGGACAGAATCATTGTGTGGAAGCAGGACAGCACCAGCCCGACAAACTTGCTTCCTCCTTCAGTGAGGGAAATAGGCGCAGATCCAGGAAAAGATCCGGATGAAAATCCTGAACCACATCCTCCTCCACTTCCAGGAAAAAATCTGCATCCAGAACAAAAGGCAGTGAGGAGCAGGTGCTGGAGTCCTCAGGTGAGTCCATAAGAGTTCATGTTTATGGCTAGAACGTACTGTAATGAATACTGCTGGTGTACCCGATATTCAGCCGAACACAGAGTTATGTTTAAAAAGTTTATTGTGAAGATGATGAATAATAGCAGATGAAGCAGGCAAACATAACCAGACTAGGCAGATGAATTTTGGCTGAAGGTGCAGGCAGGCAGGGATGAGCAGGAGACCAGAGGATGCAGATAGGGAGAGACCAGATCAGGCAGAGGAACCACCAGAACAGGCAACGCAAGCGGCTGGGACTCACGGGGAAATAGGCAGAACTGCAGCGCACAGACACAGGCAACTTTAACTGAAGAGTCCAGCTTGCTGAGCTCACAGGATCCGGTAGACACAGCGCATATCACGGTGGAACACAAGAAGCAAATGAAGAGAGAAGAGACGTTCTGGCCAGGATGAGTTGGCTGAGGCAGGTATATGTAAGCAGGTGAACAGGTGACCAGAGTTGAATGTAATTACTGGATGCAGGTGATTAACAGGAAGGCAATGACAGGAAGGGGACTGAGCTGTTTGGTTAGTGGCAGAGGTGAAGACTGATCAGAAAAGTCCAAGTGAAAAAAAACAAAAACAAATCATGACACTTAGGTCCCTGGGACCTAAAACTGAGAAGCTGAGAGAATATCACATCTCCTTTGTGAAACAGTAAATCATCCAATCTGTCAGTTTTAACTTCACTTTTGGTTGACATTCTTGTTTATGAATAATTTATCCTGAATCCATCTGCACGACTCATGAGTCAGAGCTTCATGTAATTTAAAATAAAGCTCAGAAGTGTGACACGATAAAAGCATCCCTGCTGCTTTTTCCTGCATATTTTTAGCCGCTAAATTTCAGCTAATAAAGCAATTAAATTGTCAGAGACGTCACCAGGTATACCTGGACTCCATGTGCAATGCTAATCAGCTGGTCGTTCAACAAATGAAATGTGGCATTGAGTTGAAATCCATGTTTCCTTTGTCAAAGCACTTATTTCACATAGAGATCCTCACAGCATGACCCTAAAACCTTTTATTGCCCATTAAGTGACTGGCCATTACGTCCAGATTCTGCACGCGCAAGTCCACACATAGTTGTACAGCAGTAATCCTTTAATTGTTTTGGCTTTTATCTTCTAGGGGAGGTGAAATACTATTCAGGTGAACTTTGAACTAAGAGAGGCTGTTTTCAGTTTGAGTAGAATAAACTGAGCACAGCTCACTCTGGCAACAATGTACAGGCCGATTCGGACTATTCTCTCTCTGGATCTATTCCACACTAGTTAGGGTGACCATATTTTAATTAGCAAAAAAGCGCAGATTTGATCCAATTGTGAAACCCTTTAACCGATTTTTACTTAAAGGTGACAGCTACAAGTTTAACTCTTCTCGGCCAATAGGTGGCGCACTCACGCTTACCTTCAGCTACTGTTTGCCACCTGGTTGCCAGATCTTTTTGCTACCATTAGCAAACATTTAACTTACCAGTCCAGAAAGAAATGGCAACCTCTGCGTGGCTTCTGATCCCCTTTGCTTCCTTAAGTTGACATCGACACTCAAAAGCTTTTTTTCTGGTTTGCTTGAATTGTAGTAATGTAATGATGAGAAGAAGTAATTTGTCAGTACTATGACGGGGCTACTATGATCTGGCAACGCATGAGCTCCGTCTTGCTTGACTGCAACTTACTATTCTTATTGGTGCAGAATGCTTTCTTGTCGATGTTGGCATCGCAGCCAGAACGAAATCATTTTATATTCTGATCCCATCTGAATTTATTACTTTATTTTTTTTTCAGTAAAATTTATATTTTTATTCTGCACCACTGTAGATGTTCTGTGGATGATTTTTATATTGTTTTCTCAACACATTTATAGTATATGTTCTCTGTGGTTAGAAAGAATACTTAAATCAGAATTATCAGGCTTTCACGAGTCAACAAATGCAAAAATTATTTTAAAATTTCTTGAATTAAATATTAGAAATAATTACTCTTTTGTTGTGAAATGCTGTGGCACTTAAGGCATTCAGCAGTTGTTACACTGCGTCTTTACGCATGATCTTGCTGCTGATCCCCTCACCCCCCACCCCCACCTGATCTGGTCCTGCTCTTGTAGATTGTTACATTTCAAAAACAGCAACAGCAGGTTTGTCATCGCAACCTCCACCCTGACCAGACATTATTTACCCTGTATTAGCACAGGGTGCCTCTAAGCACATAACTACGCATGCCGAAGGCTGAGTTTGAAGTTGTTCTCCGAGCAGATGCTTTATGTTTATGTTCCAAGCAGACCCAGTGATGCATGGACTTAGGCTTTGCCTTTAACCCACTAGCATTAGTCTTAAACCTACAGCAAATACCACTATATGAAATAACACTTTTATTTATTTATTGTAATCCCAGCGGAAACAATTCTTTTCAGTTCAGCGCTGCGCGCATGGGATGAACATGGTGGGGAAAATGAATAAAGACTGTAAAGTATTCTTTTTAAAGAGGAAGAGGAATGAAGGATCTGGGCAGAAGATCCCAATGTTACAAGACCCTAAAAATGCTCCTTAAAAGTATGCACCAACATTACCATGTGACTAAATTAAGTATGTGCCCCTGAATTCAAGCGCAAGGCAACACAGCAGCCCCACAGCTCCCCTACCCCAAAAAAGAATCTTCCGCTCTTCTGTTTATTGGTGCCCCCAAGAGGAATGTCTCATTTGGCACACATCATGACAATATCCAACACCACCTTCACATCACATGCTGACAGTTTCTCTACAAATGGGAGTGTTTTCAGCATCTCCTTGTATTCAGCTTATTACAGTCCTGCAGCTCTTAGGCAAATGACTTTCTCTGTGCCGTCGGTTTACTGAGAACTGGAACGTGAAGCTTGATGTTTTAATGGTTGGGATAAACATACATAAAATTGTATTCTGCTTCATTTTATGTTATTTTTCAGATGATTTATATGATGACTTTTTTTTTTTTTTAAAAGAAAGCCACTTCATTGGGTGGACTCTGATACAAAGTCGGTGGGCCTAGGCCCATCCAAGCCCACTGGATAGATACCTGAGCCAAGCTGTCCTTAATCTGTTTTGAATGTGTACCCACATGTATCTATTGTCATCTGTCTTTGGTGAGATCGCTTTTATTTGGTATTTACTGGGGACTGGTGACCTAGTGTTTAGAGCAGTGCGTTCTGGCTGCATCACCTGGTTCGAATCCTGCACTGGACTGCAGCCCCATATTGCTCCACAGGTGCTGTAAAAGTTGCCCACTGCTACCTAAGGGATGGGTTAAATGTAGAAGACAAATTTGATTGTAATGTACAGTTGCAATAGTAAATACAGATTTTTTCTTCTACTTAAGGACACATCACTAATTAAATGTGTGCCTTTCCCATCAATTTTAAAACACCAGTTTAACATGCACCTTGTGTTAAAATAAATAAAAGAGGTTAGATTTTACCACCACAAACTCTGATTACAGCACACGCCCACATTCATTTGTGCCATTGTTTTGATAAGTTTCTGCAATGCCACAATATTAGCTACGTTTACATGGACAAAACTAATCGGAATAAAGGGCTGATCAGAATAAAAAAAGCATTATGTAAACACACCAATCGGAATATTATGATCAGATTAAATTCAGTCGGTTTATGCCAACATGCTGATAATCCGATCAATGTGCATATAATGCTTGTCAGCCTCAATTACTTTCCGAATGTGGCAGACTAACCCGAGTGTGCATGTGTGCCTGACGTAAATGTGACAGATTTCGGTATTGGTGAGTGGCGGAAATAGGTTGGGAAGCAAAACTGTTGGGGCTCCTGATACAACCTTTCTATTCGAAAAAATAAAAGAGCTCAAAATTATTGCTCGATAATTTCAAATGTAATTAGAACATCGTGCAAGTCTAGCATGGGCACTAGGAAGACGAACAAACTCGTATAATATTGCTTTGTTTACTATTTTTTGTTGTTTAGCAAAGACAGAAGTACTTCTGTGTATTTTTAGGGGAATTTGAGAACTTGGCATGTCAGAGTGGTTAAATTCTGAATAAAGACAGGTGCATAAACACACACATTATGATCGGATTAACTGATTGTGTGTCTATCTATTTTAGTCACATGATACACACAGGAATTAGTGCTTGATTAAATAACCATGGCTTTTGATGACTGAAGCCAAGAAATGCAAGACAAAGGTGTTCAATTTCTTTTTTCCATTACTGTAGTTTCATTGAAATGTAACCAAAGTCCTGCAGAAAGTGAAGATTCACCTTCCTGGGCTCCATCCAAAAATGTCTAATTATAGCTCCTAGCTCCAAGTCAGTGAATTGAGATTGGGTGAGGGGCTGGAACCCGGACACATGAAACGTGGGATGGATCTTCATGGAGCAACGGAGCTGAAGTCTGACAGCCAATGGATTCATCATCTTGGAAATAGGGAAGTGGCCCACAAAACAACATGCTATCTTGCAGCTCTCCAACCCAGAATGGTATATCCCTTGCGGAGAGCCAGACCTTTTTGACCAACCTGGTAATCGGGAGCAGGGTGATGATTGGCTGTCTTGACATAAACTTTGTTTATATTTAACATAGCCTTTCTGGCTCTCCTCCTGAACTGCTGGCACTTCAGGGCAGCAACATGAGCAACTGGTACCTTAACCTCCTTCTCCTGGACAGTGAAAACCAGTGGCTGATAACCATAGACTGTGTAGAAGGGTCAAAGACCAGTGGCACTGGAAGGAGGGAAGTTTATGGAATTCTCCACACAGGGAATGTCATGCAACTACTTGGTGGAGTCCTGGTTGCAGAGACTGTGAAGCTTGGTCTTGATCTCCACCTCTTGATTTGCCCTTTCTGATTGGCCATCAGATTGAGGGTGAAACTGCGAGAACAGGCTGACAGAAACTACCAGTATAAAACAGAACTCTCTCCAGAACTTGGAAATGAACTGAGGGCCCTGGTCTGAGATGATGTCAGAGGGGAGGTTGTGTAGACAATAAACCTCTTGGACAAATTTCTCTCCCAGTTCCTCAGATGATGGGAGCTTCTTGAGAGGGACCAGATGAACCATATTGGAGAATCTGTCCACAATGGTGAGGATGACTGAATGCACATTGGACATGGAGAAACCGGTGATGAAGTCCATGGACAGTGGGACCAAGGTCAAGATGGGAAAGAAAGTGGTTACAGCAACCCAGATGAAGAATGTTAGGAAGGATTGGTCTGATTACACTGGCGGCAGGCTGAGATAAACTTTTTGATGTATGGGACCAAGGATCATCACCAGAGCTGAGACTGTATCGTCTCCATGGTCATCTTGAGGCCTGCGTGACAGAAAAGTCAAGACTCATGGCATACTATGAGTACCTTGGGGACCAGAGGATCAGGAAAAAACAAACTGTCTCCAGGACAGGAGTCTGAGGATGGATGGTTCTAGTGGGCATCCTTGATCTCTCTTTACAAATCCAGCATAATGACCGACAGGTGAACAGTCTCTGGCAGGATAAATTCATCAGCACCACTGGTCATGGACTCCTCTGATGATTCCTGGATCCTGGATAGTGCACCTGGCTTAATGGTCTTGGCCCAAAGTCTGTAAGAAAGGAAAATTGGAATCTACTGAAGAATACACTGAAGTTCTTGGCTGGGTCCATGGTTACCTGATCTGGAGAAATTATGTCACCAATGAAGGATGTGGCCTGGTGGAATTAAAACTTCTCTGCTTTGATTCAATTCAATTTTATTTATATGGCGCCAATTCACAACACATCATTTTGAGGCACTTTACAAAGTCAAATTCAATCAAATCATACAAATTGGTCAAAAAAGTTTCCTATCTAAGGAAACCCAGTAGATTGCATTAGGTCTTGGCAAGCAGCAAAGCACATAAGCACACATTGATCCAGGAATGTTACATGGTAATAGCGGATGATCTGTCTCCCCTGGATGATGTCACAGCTAACAGAATGACAGACCATGTGTGGCTACTATGAAAAAAATATTACAGAGAACAAAAAGTTGAAATAACAACAAAAAATGAAATTGGATAACATTAGGAGAACTCAGCAGAGTGAGAAAAATAGACCCTGATGTCCTCTGGCAGCCTAAGCCTATAGCAGCATAACTACAGAGATAGCTCCGAGTAACCTGAGCTACTATAAGCTTTGTCAAAAAGGAAAGTTTTAAGCCTAGTCTCACATGCCCCCACACCCTTGCCCCTCCATCCACACCTCTCTCCTCTGTGCAACACTCCATCGCAAATTCATTATTATGGTATTAGGCTAGTGGCAGTATTCAGACATGTTAGCATGACCCATGCCATTAAATTAGCCAGTTGATGTATCAACTGGGGGGTTGAGGGGAGATGGTGTGCTCGAATTGGAGAATACGAATTACGAAGAAAGAAAACCTATGTAGAAAGATCAACTGTTTTCTGAATTGACTGTTTTTGAGCAAAGAATCAAAGCTGACAGCCCATGAGCAGGGCCTTTGGTACCCACTCATGATATTCACACAGCTTCATCAGTGAACAACAGATCATATTATGCCTGGGTATTGCAGCCTCTGAGTCACCCGCCTGAAAATTCTCAAGGGACCACCTGACCTCCAAGTCGCTCATCAATGTCTTTCTGTTTAATCCAGTGACCTCTGGGTCACCCTCCGAGAACTTCTCTCCTGGTACCAGACATATGCAACAGATTATCGATAACGAAAGCAACCTGCTTTTGTGGTAAGGTCTGTAAGGACCTTAGGGGCCTCCGGATCCCCCAGGCCAAGATGGGTTGCACAAGGAGGAAGCAAGTAGAGCAACCCACAGAGCCGATGCCAAGCACTGACCCTGGAAGAGGAGCAGTAACCGGAGGCACCCCACAGTGTCCAGAACCTCCATGCTCAACATGCTACACCTTGCAAACCATCAGAACAACATTGGGTTTTATGGCCTGCTGCAAACAAGGAGGCTGAGTGGCAGCAATTTGACAAGGACGTTGATGCCACTCTAAATGCATCTTGCAGAGCAGAAGTTAATCAGCGTCTTCTGTTGATGAGCGAATTAATCATCAGCATAGGTACCGGCGTGATCTCCCAGCTCAGGAAACAGCTGAAGGCCCTGAACCGCCAGTATAAGAGGGCGTGTGAGGAGGAAAGACCAGCCCTGAGAGAGCTCTGGGACATCCTGAGGCAGAAACTCATTTGTCTGCGACGGGCTGAGTGGCACAGGTGGAGAGGCAGAGAGGGGGCTCACAAGCACACGGCCTTTGTTGCAAATCCTTTTGGATTTACTAAGCAGCTGCTGGGGCAAACATGGAGTGGGACCTTGCGATGCCCAGAGGATGAGATCAACCAGAGCCTTAGTGCCACATACAGCGACAGCAGGAGGAAGGAATATCTGCCCACCTGCAGAGAGCTACCCACACCTTCAAAACCCTCTTTACAGTTCAACATCAAGGAGCCTACTCTAGCAGAGTAGCAGAGGTCAGGAACATCGTACAAGCTGCACCTACCAGCGCAGCCCCAGGCAGAAGTGGAGTGCCCTACAAAGTCAACAAACATTGCCCAAGATTCCTGGAGAGGCTCAGGAGACTTATTAGGGTTGTATGGCGGATGGGGAAGGTGGCCCAGCAATGGCGTCACTCAGAGGGTGTTTGGATACCAAAGGAGGAGAACACAAGTAACATCACGCAGTTCCGCACAATCTCCCTACTCAGTGTAGAAGGCAAAATCTGTAACATTCTTGCCAACAGGTTACATGAGTATCTCTTGAGAAATTCCTACATTGACACCACGTTGCAGAAGGGCAGGGTCCAAGGCATGCCAGGTTGTTTGGAACACACAGTAGTGATCACCCAGTTGATCCGGGATGCGAGAGAAAACCAAGGAGACCTGGCAGTCCTGTGGCTTTCCCTGGCCATTGCCTAGGGATCTATTCCACACAAGCTTGTGTCAACAGCTCTGATACCACATTCCTGAGAAGATCACTGAACTCATAAGGGACTACTATAGTAGTTTCAGCTTGAGATTCACCTCGGAACAACATCCGTGTGGCACCACGTAGAGAAGGACATTATCACTGTCTGCACCATGTCAGTGGTATTGTTTGCCCTAGCGATAAACATGCTGGTCAAGGCTGCAGAAGTGGAATGTAGGGGCCCCTTGTCCAGATCTGGCATTCGCCAACCACCAATCCGGGCCTATATGGATGACCTGACTGTCATAGCAACATCAGTGACTGGATGCCGGTGGCATCAGCCAAGTCCAGATCCCTCTTCCTGAGAAAGGGGAGAGTGGAGGACAAACACTGCTTCTATGTGGATGGAGTCCCCATTCCAACAGTGTCAGAGAAGCCCATGAAGAGCTTAGGGAAGATCTTCGATAACACCCTGAAGGACAAGGCAGTAGTGGAGGCAGCCCATGTAAAGCTGAAGGCATGTCTATCAGCAGTGGACAAGTCCGGTCTTCCGGGAAAGTTCAAGGCATGGATATACCAGCATGGCATCCTGCCAAGACGTCTGTGGCTACTACTGATTTATGAGGTCCCAGTGCCTGTTGTGGAGGGCTTTGAATGCAATGTCTGCCAATACCTGCAAAGATGACTGGGTCTGTCGAAGAGCCTGAGCAGCATTGCCCTCTATGGGCACACCAACAAGCTACAGCTTTCTTTGACTGGTGTGACGGGGGAGTTCCAAGTCACCAGAGCCAGGGAGGTGTTGCTTTACAGAGACTCTGCTGATGCCGGAGTCTCTTCTTCCAGCATCACGGTCAGAACTGGGAGGAGAATGGCGAGCACAAGAGACAGTCAACCAAGTAGAAGCGTAGCGTCTTATTTGTCTCTGTGGCAGTTGGACGAACTTGTGTAGGTAGCCACACAAAGCCACGCTATGACCAAGCCTGAGGATGAGAGCGATGACAGATGGTGCAGAGAGAGATTGTGAATCTGCCCAGAAGATCACCTGGAAAGAACTATGGAAGTCTGAACCAGCAAGACTTAAGTTCGTGATCCAGTTGGTGTATGATGCCCTTCCAAGTCCATCTAACCTTTATACCTCGGGCCTTGCAGAAGCACCAACATGCCCACTGGTTCCCTGGAGCACATCCTAAGCTGCTGCCCTAAAGCGCTAGGAGAGACGAGGGACTTGTGGCGCCATAACCTGGTGTTGAAGGCAGTAGCAGACACCATCTGCACCCGAATTCGGGAGTCAAAGCATCAGTCCCCATTGAGACACAATATCTCCTTTGTCAGGGCAGGGGAGAAAC
Source organism: Fundulus heteroclitus (assembly GCF_011125445.2). Taxonomy (NCBI): domain Eukaryota; kingdom Metazoa; phylum Chordata; class Actinopteri; order Cyprinodontiformes; family Fundulidae; genus Fundulus; species Fundulus heteroclitus. Next base: position 33,239,417 of record NC_046368.1, on the reverse strand, counting down.
CCTAGGGGAGAAGGTAAGGCCACAACTGGACTGCTAGCCATGGCCCATGATTAGCAGTTGCATTTGAACCTCGGGAGGCAGTTAAAGTTCCCAGAGCACATTGCAAGGACGTCACTGAGGCCAGATCTGGTCTTAACATCTGACTCGACAAAGAAAGTTGTTCTATTGGAGCTTACAGTCCCCTGGGAGGACAGCATGGAGGAGGCTCACGAAAGGAAGAAGGCTAAATTTCTTGAGCTAATTCAGGCATGCAGAGGCCGTGGATGGAGGGCCTGCTGTGAGCCAATAGAAGTGGGCTGCAGGGGCTTCCTAAGTAAAACTGTGCATCGGGCATCCAGGCCCCTTGGCATCAGAGGGTTGCCTGAGAGAAGAGCCACCAGAAACTTCAGTGAGGCCGTTGAAGAAGCCTCAAGGTGGCTATGGATCAAGAGGGGAAACGCATGGAGTAGCACACTGCTTGAACACAAACTGGGGCCTAATCAACCCTGGTTGGGTTGCCCAGGCCAGGGTGTCTGAAGATCAAAGACCCGAAACACTCTATGACTCTGGGTCCTTCACTGAAAATGTGTTCCAGCTACACCGTCTAGGTGTTTCAAACAAGCAAGAAGTCTAGCTATATTGTACGGGTTAAAACTGGTTAAATACTTTATTTTGGTTGATATTCCATATTTCTGCAACTAAATTAAACTATAAACTAAATATTACTGGGGTTGTGGGTGAATTCACTTAAATTAACATTATTAAATTAACTTAAAATGAAAGAAACACTCATCTTCCAGTGAGTAAAACAGAAATTGCATGCATAGCAAAGCTAAAAACCTGGCATTGAAAATACTGTGTCTGAGTACACCATATATAACATTTGGGAACATGTGGAAAATAAAGAGCATAAGATCCAAAGCAACAAGGCCTCTAATAAAACGGATCATCTATTAATTTTGAGATGTGTTCATTCAGCCAGCAGAATTCTGCAAAGGGCCACATGCAACTCCCTCATTAACTCAAATTTGCCTCCACAGATCAAAGGGGCTGCAGCAGAATCTCAGAGCTCTGCATCAGCCAGTATACTACATATTTAGATAGAATATGAGCAAAATAAATAAATAAATGCTGTCCCTTTGTGGTTCAGTCTGTCTTTCTATTTTATGAAGTGGTGTTGTGAAAGCAGAGCCTTCTGTTCTAGTTTTAATGAACCTAAGGTGACACAGATCTAGACACTGAATTTATGGGTTCCATTCTTTATTCTCAAGAGAGGATGAAAAGAATTACCTGACCTTCTGACAACATTGGAATCTTATCATGGAAAAAGGGATTCATCACAGTATCATGTACCCCCTTCCTTAAGATAGTTGTCTATTGGTTGGATACACAGGAGAGATGTTTACTGTAGAGCATATCAATTTTATGATAATGTTCTGTATTGTGCAAAATAATCCACACCCATTGAATCTTGTCAAGTTTTATCATGTTAAAATCTCCAAACAGTATTGTAGTTTTTTTAGATAAACCAAAACAAAGAGGTGCATGATAATAGAAATGGCAAAGGAGATAGTTTACAGAATACTTTAACAAAAACAAATCTACACAGTGCATTTACATTCTGTTTCCATGAGTCAGTGCTTTGTAGAACCAACTTCAATTGGAGATGCAACTCTGTTGGGCTATATCTCTCTAAGTTTTGCACATCTCGACTGAAACCTTTGGTCATTATTTGCTCATTTAAAATAACTTTTCATTAATGATGCAACACTGGTAAAGACCCCTTTCCCTCTTTCTGCTACATTCTCCTACTCTCCAATTTATTTGTTGTTATTTCAACTGTCTAACTTCTCTCTCTGTTCTCTCTGTTTTTTTTCTTTTCAGAGTAGCTAAATTTGGCCTGACGTTCTGTTCAACTGTGACGCCATCCTTGGCAGGGGGAGCGGCTAAGCTACTGCTGTAAACAAGTTCATGTTCTCGCATAGATGATACAACTGGCCCTTTCTTTTAGTGTTTAACCTTATTTATCTTCAAAATAGCTTTTGGCTGAGTTTATACTACAGCTAACTGTATGTGCTCCTTTTCATGATATTGACCTGAAAATGCTGGTGAAGATTCTCAGTCAACCAGCTTTGTTTTTTACTTTTTTTCGGATTTACCTGAAAACTGGCTAAGAGTTTATCTGCTTGGCTGTGTTTCTTTCCTAGATAAAATGACATATTGAGCTAGTCTGCCATTATCTTTTGACTTTTCTCTCACATATAAAGCACTCCTGGATCAGTACTTCTATAGTCAGTTTTACACCAGCTCTACTTGGCTCTACCCACTCACAGAGCATTTCAAATACAGTTTTATCAGGCCTTGGCTAGGTGTTTTTGGCCCTGCTAAAGAGTAGGGCCAATCAGAGCAGAATAGGACTGAGATGTTACATGAATAGACTGCTGTTAACTGATTGGCCAAAGGCAAGAGGAAACGAGAAGGTTACTAACTACAGGGAAAAGTTAAATTGAAGGGACAACATTAATATCAAGAACCACCATCAAACTGAAATATAATTTTACTATTTACAAACAATGAATCACTCCTGAAGCAAACGATAGAAAATAAAAAGACACTTCAACTTTATGCAGATGGGTGCGCTATATTTTTTTTCTTAAAATAAATACATACATGGGTTTAGCAAGGATGTCTCTTTTTTGAAACACACTGAAAGCTTTTAAGTTTTGTCTCTAAAGAGTGTTCGTGTAATGATTTGTGTGGAGATGAACCCAGAGTTCAGCCAGACACGGTAGTATCATTTTGCGGTGTTTATTGAATGGAAGGTGAGGGAATTAAACAGGCAAACAGACTTGATCCAGGCTGATGGTGATACAGACATCAAACGGCTGGACAGACTCAAAAAACAAAGAACAGGTCAGACACGACAAAAATGCAGGAGGGCTCTTACCAATGGAATGATTGTGAAGTCCCGGCAACAAACAGAAAACTAAGAGAGGTTTAAAGAGGCGGGCAGACAAGGTAGCAGGGAGGGACCAATTAACTAAAACCAGGTGGAAATGATCAAGGGAGCAAACAGAACAAGTCTAAAGATACAAATAAGCCTAAACAGAACAGACAAAACAGGAAAGAGCTAAACTTAACCAAATAATAAACATAAACCAGAACAGAACATTACAGTTCGGTTCAAAAATCTGTTCACGGCCCCTGATCAAACAGCTGTATCTTTGGTCCAGACTGTTGCACAGCAGAGGTTGCTCTGCCAAATAACTTTCCACTGAATCAGCACAGCACAAAAATCCAACCCATAAATATAATTTCTGGGGTTTTGCACTTAACGTCCTTATTGTCGAGAGGCAAAACAGACTCGTTAAGCCCTAAATTTTAACTCCATGAGGCAAACCTCGGAGCAGATCAGACAGGCTTATCCTCCCTCTCCGCTACTGTCAACCCCCATACCTGTCCAGAGCGAGAGAAGCTTGGACTTAATTTTTAGTTTAGGCTGATCTGTGATCCAGATGTTTATGCCAGTAGATTGTTTTATCCTTAAAGGGTCCATGACATCACCGTATAAACTATTTATAGTAGCTGATATTGCTGCATATGTAAATTTCATTTAAAAAAATAACAACAGCTTGTTGTTTTGTCTGGCCAAATTTCCCTACTCAGTAAAAGGGTTGGTAATGATATGCAGCGCTACCTAGCTGACTTCCCTCTGATTGGCCACAACCATATTTGGAAAATCGCACTCAAATGCGCCCCCCCCCCCCACACCACTTTCATTCTCCATCCACACCTGCCTTCTCAGCGCAACACTCCATTAGAAATCCATTATTATGGTTTTATGGCGACTGGACTAGTTTGTGCTGCAGGATGTCGGACAGGACCATACTGCAGCAGAGAACTTGCTGCCAGCACAGCTGTGAAATAAAACTGTTATGCAGCTGGCTGCGAGCTCTACAACACGGTGACTGCGATGGAGAGCTTGCTGTCCAGGCAGCAACAGGAAAATCTTGCAGCTGGCAGCAGTTTGGCTCATCAGTTAGTGAACTGGATTTTTCACCTTCCTTATATCAGCATTTAGAAATTAAATACATTTACGGGTAAAAACACTGTTGTGGTCACCACCTTCTATGTTGGTACAGAAGTTTGTTTACCGAAAATCCTGAATTAAATTCCCCACAGGAAACAGTCTTCAGTAAAGTCCCAATAAATGAACTTCAGCCACACTTATGTGATTCTCTCGTCCTTCAGGAGTGAGTGGAACCTCCATGCATTTTTGATCACTCTCTGATATATCAGCTCACCTTTTTAGTAACCGCGGTAAAGTTAGTTTGAGGTTGAATATGGGATGTTCACACTCTGCAGCTTCTGGAGTGACTGCCTCCTGTTCGAGCTGATACATGGAGGTTGATCTGGGGGTGCCACTCTTCTGCCTTTCTCCTCTGGAGTGGAGCAAACAGACATGCTAGTGCCATTTATGGCCAGTGCATCATCGGGGGGGGGGGGGGGGGGGGGCTGTTTGTTTGATATTGTACTTTGATGGAAATATCTCAATTACTAGAAAGATAACCCACAAAATTCAATACCATAGGACACATGTCCTATGGTATTGAATTTTGACATTCACACAACCTCATCAGCGCACAACAGATCATATTATACAGATTTGTGCCTCTGCTCTGTCTTCTCAAACCCCCAGTTAGTCATGGGAGATGGCCATTCTGGTTCTGGTTCTAATGGAGATTTCTTCCTGTTAAAGGGGAGTTTTTAATCTGCACTTTTGCTACATGTATGTTCGGTATGAGTGACTGCAGAAAATCAACAACACAATGCAAGCGGCTGCCCACTGTGGTTACAAGCTCATTCAGGAGGAGAGGACGCTACAAGTCAATGACCCGATGCAATCTGCTGAGTTGCCTTAGATTGAAAACTCTTAGCCAATCTGCTCTGCTCGGATCCCGCTCCGAAGCTCTCCCTTGTTTTCATGAAATCTCAAGTCCAGTTACTCCGCTGGATCTTCCCCTGGATTCCCCAGCTGACAGCCGGCCTCCCACCCTCACCAGCCACCCTGTGCAATATTTGGGACTGTATGAATAAACACAGAGAAGCTAAAAATTTTACAAGTATACATTAGCATCAGAGAAACAGTATATATGATTCTTGATCAGATGAAGTACCTGTGGAACCAGTAGCATATTTGGAAACACTTAAGGAGTTTGTTGAGAGCAGTAGAGATCAAGTCTAACATTAGCTTGGACGAAGGACATGTGAAAGCACTAAATTCATCATCTAGAGTGCTGCGGTCTGTCACCAAAAGTGGTCTCCAGCGCTGCAACAGCTACATGCACATTGTCCATCAGTGATGTTAGTTTTCTTACGGTCCTTCTATCTCCCACCACCTGCAGTAGGTCCAGGGGGTGTCCCAGTACAGCATTTATTCAGCCTCACTCCTGACCACTTCAGCTTGATATTCAGATGTTGTGGCTGGATTGTGTTGAAAGCGCTGGAAAAATCAAATACCTTAATCTTCATGGTGCTCCCAGGTTTCTTCAGGTTCGACAGAGCTTGGTACAGCGGAAAGATTATGACATTATCCACCCCAATATCAGGATGGGAGGTGAACTGCAGTGGATCCAATAAAGACCTCACCAGGCGGGCGAAGATTGTTGAGATTCAGCCTCTCAAGGGTCTTCATCAGGTGTTAGCGCTGCTGGCCTGTCGCTGTTGAGGTCCCTTGGGTGTGCAGCCATTGGCACCGGTACCACACAGGAGGTCTTTCACAGTGTGCCCAGCTTCAGACTGGTGTTGAAGATGTGTCCCATGATACCACATAGCTGATCTGTGAAGCACCTTAGGAGCCTGGAGCTGATGCCATCCAGACGTGATGCTTTCCTGACTTTGGTCTCTTTCACTATGCACTGTAATTCTAAGAAAGACAGGGTTGGGGAGAGGGGCTGATTCATGGAGTCGTCTAAAGGGGAGGGGACGAGAGTTGACGAGACTGCTGATATAATCTCTTTGGAATGTGTTGGAGGACTGATTCGTAAACATTGGGGAGTTGGAAACGCAATACTCCCCCTCTGATTAGTGATGGCTTTTCTCTTTTGACCAAGGTGGTTTCTTTCACTCATCTGTTAAACTCTCTGTTCTCCATGTGCAAAATCTGGACATCATTGTCATCAAAACAGTGCCACTTGTTCTTGAGGTGCAAGTGGACTGCTGAATCTTGTCCCAAGCTGCTGACCCTCCTGTGCTATGCCATGTGTTTGTGTAGCTGTTGTTTAGTTTCTCCATTGTAGGAGTCTGAGCACTCCTTGCTACACTGGACCGCATACACAACACCGCTCTGTTATGGTTTGGGTGTTCTGTCTTTGGGATGAACCAGTTTTGCTCTGAGGATGTTATTAGGTTTGAAATGTATTGGTATGTTGTGTTTTAAGAAAATTCTCCTGAGTTTCTCAGAAATTCCTGTCATGGCACGCTGGTGGCGCAGCGGGTAACATGACCCATGTATGGAGGCCTTAGTCCTCGATGTGGTCTCACCCCCCCTTTCTGTCAGCCTACTGTGTTAAAAAGTGAGCTCCGAGAGCTGTGAAAAATCTCCAAAAAAAGAAGAAAGAAACTCCTGTCATATGGAATGACAAGGTTTTCGTCATGTCAATGTGTTCGATGCAGTGTTGTTTTTTCTGCCAGCTTTGTTGGCTGATTTGACAAAGGCCCGTTTTGGGTAACCACAAGCTTGCAGTGATTTCCTGATGTATTTGTGTTCTTTTTGTTCCCCCTCTGTTGCAGGGGGGATGTTGTCAGTGTGATAACTCAGAGTTCTGATAACAGAGAGTTTGTGTTCCAGTGGGTGATGTGAATCAAAATGCAAATGTGTGTGTGGGCTTCCACGAGTATTTTCTCCACCAACTGCAGGTTGCTGAAGTGCGAGCCACCACAGTTGACAGAGAGTCCTGGACAGGTGTTGAAACATTTTCAGGAAGAACTGAGCAAAAGTTTGGTTGCCCGCAATTTAAGCCTGTTTGAGGTTAGGATGACCCGGACAACTGAGAATTTGCACAAGCATCTTGGGGTGTTGTGTTTGCAGTTTGTGGTTAATGGCGTAGATGATGTCGCAGGCTGATGTGGCGTTTGCATATGGGGGAACATATGCAGTTATCACAACATGTGACGCAGTGACCAGCTCACACGGCGCTGTAGATAAATGAAAAAGGCATTTTGAGTTTACACATAAATAGACCAGAAGAAGTTTGAAAAAATAAAAGACAATATTATTACATCTGACTGGGAACCGATATTTGTGTGGAATTCATATGAGTAAGATGAAAATAATGGATGAAACTCACAGTTTCAAAATATAAATGTTCCTGTGTCTGTGATTAAAGTGGAAACCAGATGGAGTCTGCAGGGAAATCACTTTTATAAGAAACTGTCAGGATTAGTCTGCCATGATTTCCCTCTCAACATCCTTCCAGTTACATGCCCTCCATTTGTCCACAATCTAAGTCGTTCCTCCCATTTTAAACTTCACCTCTCTGATTGCAGTTTCTTGCTTTGCCACAGCTCTTTTTTGACACAAAAGTATATATTTTCTGTAACGCTGACCTCTTTTACCTTGGTCTCCTGGCACTAATTCAATTATGGTAAGCACTAGAAAAGGGAGTTATAATTAACACTGATTAATGAGGGGAAGTCAGAGGATACATCAGTGATCACTTGATTGGACAACATTAGTCAGGGACAATTAGCATGAATCACACCAACATTAGTTGGAGGGGGATGTGGTGCTCGATGTGCAGAGACTGAAGGCCAAAGGTTTACATTCTGGTAAACACAATTCTAATCAGACTGAAATTGTTCAGCTTTTTATCAGAATCAGGACTTTGTGTGTGTGTGTGTGTGTGTGTGTGTGTGTGTGTGTGTGTGTGTGTGTGTGTGTGTGTGTGTGTGTGTGTGTGTGTGTGTCAGGTGTGAGGGACCTCAAGGTGACACTAGTTGCATTGATTTAATTGTTATGCATTTGGCTATGCACCGGCTTCTCAGAAAGTATGAACTGATCAGACAATAAAATTATCTGCAATACAACCAAGTTCACCATTAGTATATAAAACATGGTAAAACTGCAAAACAATAAAATGGCACAAAATCAAAAGGATAATGAAGACCTATAGTGTTTTTTCATTTGAAATTTCCAAGGGTGCACCATGATACAAAGTAAGAGACAACTGATTTAATGTTTGGCAGCTGCAATTCAAAAGGCTATGATTAGCAGAGTGAAAGAACAGTTCAGGTCAGTGCATTTTTCATGTAGCACCACTTCACAACAACTCAGTATAAAAGATAAAAAAGCAAAAATCCCAAGAAGTTAATTGCAGTAGTAATTGCATCTACAAAGAGGAAGAGAGTGAATATGTGAAGGTGAATCACAAAAATGCAATAGAATTGAAATACCTTTATTGTCCCACATAGCAGAAATGTGGGTGTGACAGGCAAATAAGTAGACACATGACTTCACAGGACATTAATAATATGAAAAGAACAAAGTTTTAAAGGTTAAAATCAGTAAAGCTGTAAAATACGTCAAGTTACAGTTGTAATACAAATAGTCATGTGTGCTATATACAGTAGCAGTTGAAAATGACTGTTCAAAGAGGTATGGACACATTGTGATGAAGGACAACATAGAAAGGACCCCGAAAATTGTTAGTTAATTATAAACCTAATATTCAGCAATAGTTTATTGGTTATGCGGCAGGCTGAAAGAGCAAAGACTTGTGAAACTCCAAACCTCACAAATGACAAAGATCCAACAGAGAGTGCAGACAATTGGAAACAGCTGAGAAGCATAATTGGATGAACTAACAAGGAGTGAAGGACAACTGTAGTCTTTGTCTAGGATCCATTCATGCATCCAGACAGCCTTCTCTGTTATTTTGAAATATTCCAGATTCACTTTACTCTTCCTGCATCAGACTTTCTGTCTGGCTCATCTGGTTTTGAGAAATGTATGCCTTTTGCTCTGTCATCTTTAAATAATATTCTTGATCCGTATTTCTGACAGTCAACAGAGAAAGGCTGTCCATTATATACAAGCGCCACAGAGCCAGTAGGAATTATCACATTGACTACCATAGCTTCTATTCATGATGGAGAAAAAAATGCACTGATTATAGAGTCTGTGTGAATGAGTGGCCAGTATCAAATTTCTGGGGTTTCCTCTAGCTGTTCCACATTTAGTAATCAGCTACACCTGTTTTCCATCCAGTAATCTTTATCCCTAAACATATTTAGAGAGTGTAGGATCCACTGACAAACAGAATAGACACATACAGGTGCAGATGGGATGGAAGAAGAAAGCTGATTGCTTGTTTATTTGCTGTTTTTTCCCCTTTTGCTGAAGGTTTTATTGACAGTTGGCAAATAAGGTATCATATTTCCAGGGAGCTTTCTGACCCACATGCACAGACCAGGATGGACATGGCAGTTGAAGAAAAAAGTTCTTTTTACAGTTAAAAAAAATATATGATCTGTACACTCGCTGTGGAGCATCCATCTATGGACTGGTTTCAGTGGTGTCTGAGAGGAAGGAGAGATGGAACTGTTACAGACAAGAAAAAATAGATTGTCAAGGAACGTTGTGATAAGCGGCTTACAGAGCGGGGTGAGTGAACTTCACATGGGAGGAAGATGATGATCCAAAGGTAGAGTGGAGTGCAGATGATGTTTGGTTCTTACAGAGGAGATCCTAGGTCCAGCTAGGAATGGAGCAGAAAACACAGGAGAGCGGTCAAGCAAAGGGCTGAAGTGAGTTAGGAGGTCCTGGCGGCATCCGTAGTTCTTCTATAGGGAAGACCATCTTGAAGGCTTCATGGACTGGAAATCCGTAGATGTAGTCAGCGAAAACCAGGAGGCAGACAGATGAAAAAAAGGACATAGTTAGTCTAACATAAAGTAAACAATCTCAAAGGCATTACTCAGGAGCAGTGTTTGGCTTGTCTCTAACAGATAGATTTACCATCAGGCGAAGATGGGCATGTCCAAAAAGGTCTAATTGGTAAGGACTCTTTAGCCAAAGTGGAAATGCATCAGCATTCACCATTACAAGTGCTCTCTAAATAGTGCAATCAGTAAGGAAGAGGTACTATAGGAGCCAAAGTTCTATAGTTCTTAACTGTAGTCAAAGCCTAAAGTTAAATTCTGGAGCCAGAAATAACTGTACTCTGCTATATAATGCTGTTATTTTCTTTGTTATTCTGATTAATATGTTTACTTTTATTACTTTAAAGGCTGTATTAAGAATTTTGTCCAGGGAAATGTTTTTTATTTGCTTAGAATCATTCTTCTTTATTTAATAAAACTGCTCTTTAATATACGGGGGAATTTTCTTTACTTGTGGTTCGGGGAGACTTTCCAGCGGAAAGAGAAAAAAGGTAAACACAGAGACCGAAGCTATGCAGTTTTCTAACCATAGTTGTAAACATATTGGGGCAGTATCAGTTAACTTCGGTTATTTTGGAGCTTTAACGTGGTGTTGAGGATCTTCCGACCAGACCGGATCACCCGCTCCCAGACCTCACCATAGTGAGAACCAGTAGGGGGGTGACACGTGGAAAATATCTTTCTTATAGGCACATAAGCACAGGGAATCCAATACTTGGTCAATAACTTAGATAACATGATTTTGACTGTTGTGACCCACTCTTTCATATATGTCTTTGAGAATAAGCTCTGTTAAAGTCTTTTGGCAAAATGGCACTATGAATAGCCTCCTCCGGCATAGCTGATCAGCCAAATCTTCCTGCTACTCTAAGGATTCTATCCTTTAGCTTGGATTTTAGTCTGTGGATGTGACTGCTCATCTTGATGTTACCACCCTCTTGAAGCGTAGAGAGGTAGAAAAAGGAGTCTATGTGTTTCCAATTATAGTTAGTTTAGCATACAGAGCTTACAATATCCCTTACTGCCACAAATGAACAATAAGGAATCCCTCAATCCTTTGTGTCACATGACTTATAAGCACAGCCAACCTCACAGAAATTAAGGAAAATGTATGGAGAGAAGAGAGCATTATGAATGGAATGAAGTGCTCCTAGGTCAATCGGCAATGCTAGTACTATTTACAGTGTTATTATTTACTTCACATGTACTGTGTGTGACATATGCAAATGTATGCACCATTATATGGTTCTATTTGTGCAACGGAGAGCTTCAGCCATTCACTAAAAACTGTGTTTTTTGTAGTTCTTTTTCAGAAGGCTGTAGGACAGGATTTACACTAGCATCATCCATGTGCAATTCCGTCGCATAATGACATGAGTTAAAGGCTGTCCGAAATTGGCATATCAAAGCTTATTTTCTACCCACTATAGAGTTCTTACTGCTGATCTCATGAAAGGACAATGAAAAGGAGCTTGGAATGAGAACTTGGGGCTATAGTTGGAACATTTTGGACGGAGCCGAAGGGTCGTCCCAAAGCTCTTACTCCAAGCATCTTGATTGGGAAAATTTCCAGCGAATGTGCAGTTAGTGTGCTGTGCTATTTTTCTCTTCCTTGCTTGTGTGCAGTATGGAGCTCCTTCAAGCTCCCATACTCTGGAAGACCTTTTGGGCGTCTAGGGCTCTGATCTTCACGGTGTCTGCCTTGGCGCCCTGGGGGGCAGATCTTTGGCTCCTCACAACCTCTATTGAGCACTTTCCTTATGGAGAAACCTTACATATACAAGCACATTCTCACAAACACCCATAGGTGTTTGGATCCATGTGTTTACAAATACACTTCTATACAGATAAATCTTACTGTTTGCTTTGGTTACCACTAAATTATTTTGTACTAAATAATACTGTGTGTTTTTCAGTGATGTTATTATAGCTGTTGGTTGTTTGTACCTGTGATGCTTCTTCTGTTTGGTTTGTCATTCATTCTATCACTCTTTCTGCATGTGTAAAAGCAGACTCCAAGGATGTTATCTTGTACTTTTTTTTCGCTGCTCTATTTTGTCACCTTCTCTCCGTTTTAATGTTTTGCCTCCCTTATTTTCTTTCTTTTTTATCTTCCCATATCTCTGTCCATTTAATTTGAAATGATCCCAGAATAATGTCCAATAAAGTTTTTCACTATAGCGAAAGCAGTAATGCTCAACTTGTAAAAGTGAATCTGTTGGGCTCACATTGGCACTAAAAATACAATTATGAGTGCTACACTGCCAGACAGGACACATTATGAAAAGTTAATCTGTTTCATCATCTTTATTCTTTTCCTAACTTGGGCAGAATAAAGTAGGTTTTAGAAGAGTTGGTAGTACAGGGCCAACTGAGAGCTTGAAGTATTGAACTGTTGCCTCAGACTACAAGCTGAGCTTTATATGCAAAGTTCGTGAATGTGACTATCCCTGGGTTTTGTTTACAGTGACACATAGCAACATAAATCTACCTGGAGTCAGATTTTTAGATGTTTTGAATATATTTGAAGTAGTCCCATAGTTGAGTCTCGGGCCTGTTGAGCTGATGATTCCTTTGTTCTCTCTTCCATCATGCTGTATTTCCCTGGTTGTAATTAAGATTTATGACCTTTGTTTGAGGAACTAACTGTTTGCAGCACAGAAGCTACAGCCTCAGTGCATTCCTCCAAATGCAACCTGGTTTCACCTTTCCCGGTGATGACTGCTGCCCCAGCATTGATCATGAACATTAATTATCACATAAATGTTCCATTTTTACTAAGTTGAACCAAAGACTAGTTTATTTCACATAGATTGCTGGTGCTGACTGACAATTATTCTTTCTAATCAGTGTTGCCATTCAAATACCTCTGTGTAGTTTTCATGCAGGCACCGAACTGAAGCCTTGATTAGCTGTTTGCCAAAAAATGCTGGTCTAAATTTGTAATTTTTCTGTTCTTCACTTATTCTCAGTTGATTGTTTTGCATTTTACCTTTGATTATTGGTCGATTTGTGTTTCTACTTAGTTAAGGAGTATGTGACTCAAATAGTTTTGATTGTATAAGGGTGATTTGGTTTAATAAACTCTTGCAGATAAAGAGAGACTAGTTTGCACTTATTTTATATAGGATAGACAGTCTGTCGACCTGTCTATAATATATATATATATATATATATATATATATATATATATATATATATATATATATATTACAACTGCTCGTTAATGCAAATTTCTAATCAGCCAATCACTTGGCAGCAACTCAATGCATTTAGGCACACGGTCAAGACGATCAGCTGTAGTTCAAACTGAGCATCACAATGGTGAAAGGTGATTTAAGTCACTTTGAACGTGGCATGGTTGTTGGTGCCAGACGGGCTGGTGTGAGTATTTCAGAAACTGCTGATCTACTGGGATTTTTACGCACAACCATTTACGCACAACTTTATTGTCATTTTATATGCACAGAGTGCATACAGAACCAAATTTCGTTTGCATACAACTTGAAATTTACAGTGAATTGCAGTAGATTACAGGATAAGATAAAGTTACAGGGTAAAGTGCAGCAGTGATTTAACAGTACAACAATTGAAATGTAAACAATGCAGGACAAAGAGACAGTGTGATCCCAGTGTACAGGTGAGTATTTCTTAAAAACCATTTGTATGTGCAGAAATGATTTGTGCCAAAATGCATTTTAGAGACTTAGAGTTCGGCAGCATCTGTAATGCTGGATAGGGGTGCAATGATGCAAATGTGCAAATATGCGAATGTGGTACAGAGTCCAGTTTATAGCTATAGCTTCCTGCCTCGGATCAACAGTTCAGGCTGCTGGTGGTGGTGTAATGGTGTGGGGGATAATTTCTTAGCACACTTTGGGCCTCTTAGTACCAATTGAGCATTGTGTCAACGCCATAGCCTACCTGAGCATTTTTGCTGACCATGTCCATCCCTTTATGGCCACAGTGTACCCATCTTCTGATGGCTACTTCCAGCAGAATAATGCGCCATGTGTTAAGTGGGGGTCGGGACCCCCCGGGGGGTTGTGAGACACTATGTAGGGGTTGCAAGATGATCCAAATGATGATGCAACATTTCTGACTTTACAGTGTCAGAGATATGCTTATTTTGGTATAGCAAATTTTTGCCTTTAATCATGGAAAAAAATGTTTTTGTCAAACATTTTAACATCTAAGTTTTTCTCATAAATATGTGTAATTAATCTCAAGGTTTTTATGTGGAAATTTACTTCTCAGTGGCCAATAATTTATTTTCTTTAATCTACAATGACCGTAATATACGTTTTCATTAAGAATAAAGACTATTAAGAAAATAAAGTCATAAATTTAAACAATCGTTTGTATAATTGTTTCAACACTAATAATAATTTGATGCTGATTTGCTATGCTTAATTGTGAGCATAGCAAAGCATTATTTTATGATTTTAGGACTATATTCTCATGTAATGTCAAGGCAAGGCATGGCAAATTTATTTGTACAGCACATTTCAGTACATAGACAATGCAAAGTGCTTTACATGATTGAAATACAGGAAAAATCAGAATAAAAACAAGTAGGAATAAAATGTAGAAACAGAATAGAACATGGAAAAATAGAAACTAAATACAAACATTAAAAACAGTTGGACTACAAAGCGAAACTAATGATGTTCAGTAAAACAGTTTAACTAGAACAGTCGAATACAATCCTAAACAAATGTGTTTTTATTCTTGATTTAAAGGAACTCAGGCTTTCCGCACTTTTAGAGTTATCTGGAAATTTGTTCTAGATAAGTGGAGCATAGGAACTAAATGCTGCTTCTCCGTGTTTGGTTCTGGTTCTAGGTATGCAGAGGAGGCTGGAGCCAGACGACCTTAGTGGTCTGGATGGTTGATACACTGATAACAAGTCTGTGATGTATTTAGGTGCTAAGCCATTCAGGGATTTATAGACTAACAGAAGTATTTTAAAGTCCGTTCTCTGAGATACAGGGAGCCAATGAGGTCCACCCCCCGCCACAAAAGGGGGGTTGAAGGTCCCTGGCACTGTTATTGTGGGGGTCACAGACTGAGAGCTTGTTGAACTCCTGCAATAGAGCACCTTTGGGATGTGGTGGAAAGGGAGATTTGCATCACAGATGTGCAGCTGACAAATCTGCAGTACACACACACACACACACACACATATATATATATATATATATATATATATATATATATGTGTATATATGTGTGTATATCTTGAAGTGACAATACTTCTATGGAAAAAATCTGAACATTCTGTTTCTTTCCCTTTAAATTGTACCACAATCATGAAAAAACATAAATTTGTGGGAGTCCATACTTATCATATTGCATTGCATCTTATACATCTTTCTAAGGTAAAGTAATGTATTGTTAGAGAGTTCTAGCTGAATTCCGGTGATGTGTGTTGCAATTGCTTACTTCAGCATGATGTTTTTATGTGATCTAGCAGATCACATAAAAACATGATGTGGGTCAAACAAACCTCGATAGATGGAATACTGCTATGTTTTGGTTAATACAAGCAGTATACCCAGCCCAAACCCAAATAATTAAGATAATTCTTAAAATTATTTTACATTTGTGTCACTGATACTAGATACTAGTGTTTCACAGTGAAACAAAGGCAAATACAACAAGCACACATAGAGGAACAAAAATATTTCTATGCAAACAAACTAAAGAGATTACTTATAAGCCGCCTTGATCTCTGGAGGAGTGTCACTGTCTTATAGCTGCAGCTGCACAAGACTTAATTATACATTATGTGAGTACATGGTCTCCAGCTGGAGTTGGACTCCTGCTCCAAAACTGATTCTACTTCTCTGCCACAGCTGTTTTTTTCCGCATACTTTGTCCTGACGGCAGTGACTTTCCCAAAGTGCTTTAATTTTCCCAGATGCATAACTTCATACAGACCCCCGTCACATCCACACAGCAGGAGATAAAATGGTTCATATGCCCTGTCACATCTGTATCTGCATACTGGATGTCACTTCCAGTTACACACTGCTTTGTTCACTTAATGAAGGTGCAATTATATCTGCAGATGTAGACATCTACTGAGGGATCCTCTGCGAGTTTAATATCCTTTTATGTTCCATCATGCTCTACCAATCTAATTTTCTTTGAAGTGAAACTAAAATCAAATCAAATCAATGAAATTTGAATGGCCAATTTATTCTTTCTTTGAGTAAGGACATCCTGTGCTGATTTGATTCTGTTATGTTTCTTACAGGTCAGCTAAATTTGATATGGTGTATGACTCAACATATTGTCATCATTGCATTCTCAGTTTTGAAGAAGAAAAAAGTACTGGCGCAGAAGCTAAACAATGCCATAAATACATTTGACATTAGAATGTATTGCAGCAAAAGATAAATCTGTTTAAGTCAAATTGTAAGAATCAAATGTTCTCAAATTTAATTAATCTAGTGCCAGTGTCCTCTAACTTTTAGATGTGTCCCTTGCCCTACACACCTGAATCAAGTGGCTAAACTACCTCACCAGCATGCAGTCAAGCACTCAATCCGAATACCCTTATAAAATAAGAACTCTTTATCCAACGTGGAAGTGTGTCAGTGATCGCCATGATAAGTTCTGTCTGAATAGTGCGGTCAGTAAGGAAGGAGGTAGAAAAAGTAGCCTATAAGCCCTGTCTCGTGGCTGTCAGGACTCAGCAGTCCTGACAGCAGTTTATTCTGATCTCTGCTTCTTCCACAGGTGTTCGGGGTTGACTGTTGGGCGGAGCACGCACACCTGCGGGCAGTTGAGCAGCACCGGGCCCCGCTATAAGAACTGCGCTTTAACAGCGGGAGGATGCCAGAGTGTTACCGTTGTGGTATGACCAATCGGCCACGGCTTTTCGCCTTCTTACCTTTTCCACAGACAAAGACAGTCCTCTGTGTCTTCTAGGTTCACTCCCTGAGCTCAGACGTCTCCTCTCGTGCTCCTGCGAGTTCTCCCGTGCTCCCGTCATCCCTCTCGTGCTCCACTGGTTTCCCTCTGAGTCGGCTTCTCCGGACCAAAGGTACCCCCCCGACGATCTTCTGGTTCCTCCCGCTGTTCTGATCCCTTGGATTCCCCCGGTGCTGCTCGGACCCACTCCTGCCCCAGCTTCCCACGGACACCCGTCTCCTCCACCGTGTGCTAGGCTGAGACCGCACTGCTCCCTCCCCGGTCAGGTTCCCAGCGCTTCGTGGTAAGCTTACGCTCCCAGAAGATTTCCGCCGGCTCTCTTCCGTGGACTAACCGTTTGTTCTCCTCTGTAGTGTGTTCCGGTTCCCTGGTCCCCGTTCGTGTGCCCCAGCGTCTGCTGTGGCAGATTAGCTCTCGTCCTCCCTGTTGTTCCTTGAGAATAAAACCTGTGAAATCTAATCTGTCTCACCGAGTGTATTCTGCATGTGGGCCAAACATCTAAAAGAAAACATGACAGTGGCTAGTTTTGCTCAGGAATCCTGCGACATCCCGCTAAGAAGCCTCAAGGTTCCCACAATCCTTTGTGTGACATGATGTATCAGCACAGTGCCCTAACGGAATACAACAAAAATGTCAGAAGATAAGAGAGCGCACACTTGGTAGTTCATCTTCGTAAGGATGTAGGCCCAGATTTGACTAGAATCATGCATATGCATTTCTGCCACATAAGGACGTTGGAGTTAGAGGCTTTCTGAATTCACCACAGCAGTCCGAAGCTCCTTTCCTCCCCTAGTAGAGTTCTTACTGTTGATCCCATGAAAGGTCAAGGAACAGGAAGGAATAGAAGCTAAAGCTATTATTAAGGGTATTCAAATGGAGACAAGCTCTGCAGGGTTCTGCTAATGTGCTCATATGGGAGTCAGGTGTGTTGAAGCAACACATTCAAAAGTTGCAGGACACCCGCCCTTGAGGACAGGACTTTTGAGAGTACTGGTTTAAGTAAAGTTAAATATACGACTGTTGTATATTATTTCATTAGTTTAAAATTCTCATTTAGATCAGTTTATACCATCTGTTCATATAGAATCTGAAAGCACTACTTGTACTTTTTACATCATGCCCTACACCAGGAGTGTTGAATGTCCAGCTGGTGTAACATACATAAAATGGGGATGCCTCTTTAAGAAAACAGACGTTAAGGGAGCTAGGTAGTCTATCTAGCCAATAGGAAGTTAAGTTTCCAGTGTCTATCCACCAATGAGAATGCAGACTGCCCCTGTAGGTCCCGCCCTGCTTTCCCATGTCTGTAGCAATATAGGGTGAGCGAGAGAGATGGGACACGAGGACGAGACTGCTGAGCTGTGCAGCGTCAGAGTCTGTGTTAAGACTATTATAGTATTACACACGAATGAAAAGACGAAGCTTTTTGCAATTGAAATTGCTGTTTATTATCCAAGTTCTAATCTGGAATTAGTTGAGGTGAGTTAAAAGGCTAAACTTTATTTTTTTCTGCCGAGCATTAGAGCTACTTTGTTAGCCTTGCTAGCGCTTATGGCTAGTAGTTTCATATAAGTTCATTCCGCTCTCTGTTCAGCTGAAGTGTCCCACCTGTCTGGACTCGGGGCCATCATATTGTTGTCCCAAACTGATGCATTGAGATCGGTGAGCATATTCTGTGCTTTTCATTAAGGTTTTGTTCTGATTTTCCACATTATTGTTGAATAATAGCCTTTATTTGAGCTATTTAATGATTCAGATGTAAACTTTTACTGAGTTTGGGTA
Organism: Fundulus heteroclitus; assembly: GCF_011125445.2. Taxonomy (NCBI): domain Eukaryota; kingdom Metazoa; phylum Chordata; class Actinopteri; order Cyprinodontiformes; family Fundulidae; genus Fundulus; species Fundulus heteroclitus. Next base: position 33,220,772 of record NC_046368.1, on the reverse strand, counting down.
AAATTCAATGTTTTATTATTGTGCTTGAAAAAATATGTTACAATTAGAACAAAATGTGAATTGAAAATGCAGTGAAATACTGCATTTTGGTAAAAAAAAAAAAAAAAAAACAACTGTTTATTGCAAGTTTGAGTAACATAATAAATTGTCAGATATGTCTATGGAAACACGAATTAAGGATTAAAGTTAACACAGCTTGATAAAGATCCTATTATTGTGCTGGTCCTGTCTGTTGACAGGTCAGGTTTTTTTTGTTACGCTGGATCGTTCCTGAGGTGGATTCCTCAAGAGACTGATGGCGAGCCTTCCCACCTGGACTTAGAAAAGGAACTGGCTTCCTCCTTTTGCATTTGGAGTTCTGCTGCACCCTGCGGTGTGGTAGGCCTGTGTCACTCAAATCTTCACGCAGAGTTTGTTATGCACGAGACTACTTACTGACTTTTTCCATTTTTTTCGTTTCATTCTGGGACTTTGGACATAAATTTTATTTTGGACGTAGTAACAAACTACTGTGTAGGACACTCTCCTCACGTGACTGATGTTGAGTCCAATCTGAATGTGAACTGAATTTGAATAATCTGTGATCTATTAAATTTCAGAATTTAGATTAACAGGGTGCACCCAAAATAGATAAAACCAGAGAAGTAGCACTTGGCCAAGTGTTTATATTATTTTATGTATTTTATTGTGTTGAATTTATTTTCATAATTGTTTGTCTTGTACAACTGTTTGTTAATTTGATGGTTTATCTAACTAAAGTAGTCCTTCGTTAAAACCATCCAACTGCCTCCGTTGTCATTTAAACACCCTCACTGTGCTCCGATAGCCGAACCTATTGGCCCATTTATCTAAAATACATAGGACTCTTCTCTACTGTGTTACACTTGCATGGTGCATGTGATTGTTCGATCTGTCCTGTGGGGCTTGCAGGAACTTTAATGTACTGTCAGTGTTCTCATTTTAACCACAGTTTGTGGGGTATTTTATTTTGAAATAATATTAACATATGATTGAACTCAACTTCTTTATCCAGCAAGGAGGATTGTTTAACAAACATCTGCCATTTAGTTAGTTCTTCTAGGGGCAACACAAGTCGTATTTGCTTGTTGGCACATATGCCATAACCCCACATACCTCCCTCGAGACAGAGAAAAAAAAGATTAAGGAAAGAAAACAAAGATTTGATGTCACAACAACTCATGTATTGAAATTTTCCCATCTATTTTAAAACTATTTTTTTCATGGTTTGAAGAGCATCTGAGATCTCGCAAGAGCTGTGCGTAAATAAAAATGGCGGCATACTGTTAACAATCCGATCTACTCTTGTAAAAGCAAGCCAATAAATCAAAGTAAAACATTGTAATGTTTAAATATTAACAATTGTGTTAATTACTTATGGTTTCAATTTTGCTTTTATGGTGTTTTATTCTGTTTTTGTTTTTATTATACTTTGTGAACTGTTTTTAAACCCCCTATTGTGGCACGTTGAAATTTTATTTGAAATGTAAAGTGTATTATAAATAAAATTCATTATTATCAAAATGTATTATTATTATTATGTGTCATATTTCCCAATAAAACACAATGGACAAGGAGACCTTAACCAGCCCAGAGAGCTACTTGGACAGGTGTTTTGACAGCAACGTAACGGGGAAGCCAAAAAATACCACTACAAACACACCATTGTCAAAATGCTCTTGTTCAAGCTCAACCAGCGCCGCTTACACTATTTCTCCAGAGAGAAGTTCCACAGAATGTCGCTGTGACGATCCTGGCACTGGAGCCGATCCAATCTCTACTCAGCACACCTGTTCATACTCCACCCTGCCTGCAATCAACCCTCAATGGCTCTGTTTCCCGAGCCTGCTGAAGCCCGTCCTGATTCTTTCTGTCTGACCGGAACCCGCCTGTTCTGGAAACCCTTACCCATGGACTATCTCCCCGTGCATCGGACCTGGACCGAACCTGGACTCGTCCTTGGATAACCCCTCTGTACTGCCACTGGATCTTTGGCCTCCCCGTTATCGGACCCGGACTGCCCTGGATAAACGCCCCTGGATAGCCCCACACGGGCCCTGCTTATCAGCCTTATCTGCCTGCAGACGGGCCTCAGCTCCAAAGCCAGTTCGCCCGAACAAGCCAGCTCTCTGTCAGGTTAGTGATCCAGCTTTTAGCAAATTGTCACATCTGCCTCTGCTGGTCACTAACCTGTCCCCTTGCCTCCAGGAGATTGCCAGCCGGTAAGTGCGAGCAGCGCGTCCTGAGAGCCACGCTCCTCCTCCCTTTAAATAAACTCTGCTCTAAAACGTCACTGACCTGTTTCGGGTTGTCTTTGGGTCTGACTTCAGTACAGTTGCAGGAAATTCAGGAAAATGGCAGATTCCTGGCAAATATGAATTCTGCCTCCATTACTCTCCTAATTAAGCCAGGCAAAGATCCTCTGTTTCCTACCAGTTATCGTCCCATATCAATTACTAACATAGATATCAAAATTATCTGTAAATCTCTTCCCATAAATTCCATTTATGGGAAGGGTTGATCCAATTAAAATGAAGGTTTTACCTAGAATTAATTACGTATTCTCAATAGTCTCAAAGAAACCATCCTTTCACTGGTTTAAATCTCTGGACCCCCCTGCCCCTCATCCCGTATTAGCTTCAGAATGCTACAGATGCTACAGAGGACTAGATCTGCCTAACTTTCATCAACGCTTAGCAAATAGGCCACATCTCAAAAGGGCTAAAACTCTTAGACGAGCCCTGGCTAGACAAAGAACAGAAAATACGTGATGTCAATATTTCCGATTTGTCAGTTATTAGCTCAAATATAAAACAGCATGCATTGTTTAAAAATATCAACATCAGATCTTATCTGACAGCATAGTGGGAGTTTTTAAAATGAAAAATCTGGAATAATCCATTACAAATTCCAATAAATAACAAAAATTAGGGCTCCTGGATCTACCGCCCCCAATCCAAAACTCCTGTCTAAATTATACAGGACACTCTAAACTAGATGATTCAATATATCTTCCTATTATGAAATGGGAAGGGGATTTGTCTGTCAGCTTTGAACAAAACTCCTGGTCTCAAATATATTTAAGAGCTTTCATATTTACTAAAACGTGAATTTACAACAAAATCCTACACTATACAGGTCAACAATTATTCAGGATGGGTTTTGCACAATCTAATGTCTGTTCACAGTGCACAGGCAATAATCCTGACAATTATATTCATTCACTGTGGTTATGTACACCTGTTCAGGGGTTCTGGGGCCAGATATGTGAAGACTTGTCTGCCAATGTGTCTGAGATTTAGAATTTTGCCTTCCCCTTCAGTTTGCTTGCTAGGTGCTTTGGATGATAGCACTTTGGGGGAAAAATAGTTTGAATGGTTTTAACTGCCATATGTTTCACTAAGAAAATTATCCTCATGAATTGGAAAAGCAAAAAAATAAATAAATAAAAATAAAAAAATAGAAATCTTAGTATCAATCAGTATAGAGATCATTTGATGGAATATATCAGTGTTGAGACAGCATCTGCATTCACATTGGATTGATCTTTCTGGGATCCCTTCATTAGCTCCATCACCTAGTGGGAATGGGGGGGGGGGGGCTGTTGAAAATGTCATGTGGGGCATTGTGGCTGATTTTGGGGGGGGGGGGGGGGGTGCCTGGGTCTTGGGGGTCCAGGGGTTCCCAGAGTGGGGTATCTGGTGGTTCTGGTATCAGGTTCTGTGGCCCCTGCTGGGGTGGGACTTTGGGATGGGCCTCAGGGATGGGTCTGGGGTGAGTCCGGGGCTCGGGGGTTCCCAGGGTGTGTCGCCCTTGGGTGGGTGTCCTAATGGAGCCTTTTGGACTTGGATCCTGTGGAGTATGTCGCTGGGAGTTTGGGCCGTTGATGCCTGGGTGTCTGGCCCTACCCAGAGCCTCTGGTGCACTGGTGGGTGTTAAAGAATTGACCTGGCTGCAGTCACCCCAGGTTCTTTTCCTGAATTATGTGGTGTTTCTGTTGTAGACTTCTCTAGGAAATAAAAGACTCTTGAAACTGAAACTATATTTTAAGATATTTAATCTAAATCGCAGAGGGATGTTTACAGCTTCAGTACTGGACTGTCATACACGACAACGCGATGGGCAGATTTCCAGACGAAGGAGAGTGTTGTCCCCAGTCCTTTCCTCCCCATCCCCAGACACCTCCCTCTGCCTGCTCAATCACGCTACCACACATGTAGGACTTGAGGAGCGGGGACGTCAGTGGGGAGCAGGAGGATTTCCTGGTCCCACTGTCTTGTGATGTCCTTGACTCCAAGTATATTGTACAACTTAGACACTTTCCTTTTTAACCTTCTGACAACATGCATATTTCAGGCTGATTGCGTGGACCTCACCCCTGATCACTTCCACTGCTGCCATTTGCATTTAGATATTGAGGGATCTTGGTGGGTTGTATGGGGGGGGGGGGTGCACTGGCTGCCTCCTGGACGGGGTGGGCTGCACTGGGCACCCCCTTCCGGTTTCAATTGCACCTGAGAACAACATGCAACAACATGGCATTTGAGCAGGCGGAGGCAGGTTTACACCCCTGTTCTCTGATTGCCATCTGGAGTTTGGGGCCTGTAGGAGGAGTAGGCCAACTGGTCGGGGTCCGGACGGGGCTGGCTGTTTGGTCCCAGGGGCTGGTTGGAGCTGGCACTTCTGCTCTCCCATGGAAGATGGGGGTTGGAATTATGTATGGAAGGTAGGGTGTGGGGGAGTCAGCACCTCTGGATCTGTGGGGTGGGCTCTGGTTTTGGTTCATGTTGGCCACATCTCCGGGTGGATGGGCCCATGGCTCGTCTGGGCTGGGATCAGGGTGAGGGGTTAGGGCCGGAGTATGGACTGGGTAGGTCGGGTTGTTGGGATTGTTGGGTTTCCCCCCCCACCCCCATTCTGATGATGGGTTTGACCTCTCAGGTATGTATATGCCTTTGGGGTGCCAGTACCTGGACCTGGTATTATAGGATGTGTGTGGTGAGTGCCAATGTGTGTACTGCATCCGTTTTTTTGTGGGTAAGAGTGTATGCAAGTGGGGGCACTAGAGTGGGAACATGTGACTGTGTACCTGTTTTTCTGTTTGTCATTCTGTCAGGTTGAATTTGGGCTGTCCCCTCTCCAGGGACATCTCAGGCCTCCACTATGTGTGGAGCCCATCTTCCCTGTCAGGCTCCCTTCTATTGGCTGGTGCCTTGACCTGCTGGTGAGCTGGTTGTCCTCGTGTCCGGGGCTTGGTGCTCGGGTGTGTGCTGGCTCACTCGTGGTGGCTGCTTCACCTGGGGGCAAGTGCCCCTTGGCCTTGGGTCTCTGGGCCCATGGCTGGATCCACTCTGGTGTAGAGCCCAAAGGCGTATTGACGCAACTCCCGGTGGCTTTGACACTGTGACTGTTGGGGGGTTTCCTGGGACTCCTCTCTGCTCTTCCCTGGGGTGGGGATGCAGCTATCCCTGTGTTGGTCCCTTTTGTGCACCTTAGCTCTGGTGGACCTTTCAGGCGCTCCAGGGTTCTGGTTTTCCTGGAATCTGCCGGACGCTCTTGGGGGGCAGGTCTTTGGATCCTCACAACTACTACTGAGCATTTTTCTTATGAATAAACCTTACATACAAAAGTGTACTCTCGCAAACTCCTGCAGGTGCTTGGATCCAGGTGCTTACAGATTCACTTCTATAAAGAAACCCCCTATAGTTACCTTTAGCTGTCACTTTATACATCTTTTAATAGCTAATACTGTGTATTTTTAAATAATGTTATCAAGGGGTTGGTTGTTTGTACCTGTAATACTTTATTGGTTTGTTTTGCTGTTCTTTTCATATATCTCTTTACAGGTGTAGAAGCAGACTCTGGGGATGTTATCTTGTTCACTCCTTTTCCTCTCCTCTATTTTTGTCACATTTTCTCTCTTTTAGCATTTTGTCTCATCTTCTTCCCTTCTTTTTTCTCTTCTACGTTCCGGTTTTTGTGTCCATTTAACATGAAATAGTCCCAGAATAAAATCTAATACAGCTTTCCGCATATATAATCAAACGGAACAGTATGGTGAAAGCAGTAATGCTCCACTTGAAATCTGTTGGACTCTTGTTGGCATTAAGACATTTATAATTCTACACTGCTAGACTGTGTCATGGTCGGTTTGATATGTTTGGCCCACATGCAGAGAACACCGGCTCACAGGAAGTAGTTTTACGGAGTTTATTGACAATAACAACAGGGAAAATGTTCGGGGAAGTAATCACGAAAAAGGGCTCACAATGGAGCGATCACGGGGAGAGAGACTCGGACGGAGCACGAACGATCTGAGGGGACAAAGGGGAGAATAGTTAGGTGCGTCAGCACACGGAACTGATGGTGAAGACGTGCGGCGTAAGCTTACCACTTAGGTTCGGAAGCCGGACCGGAGGGGGAAGCGCAACGGACTCAGCTCCAGATGGGAGTGGTGCGGACAGATGATCGGGGGCGTAGGCGTGAGGCAAGGTCCGAGCAGCTCTGGCGAAAACACAGGCAGCGGAAGGAACCGGACTGATCCGACTGGGAGGTTAGCCAGATTAGGCACAGAATTCAGGAGATTTTGGAGATGCAGGATACTTGGGGCCAATGTTGCAAGCTATCAGGTGGTCTGGCAGTGCAGGAACTTTAGAGGCCAGCAGCAAAAGAGGTCTAGAAGCCAGAAGTGGTGGAGGCAAAGCCCTGGAAGTAGTGAGGTGAAGGTTCTGACCAACAGACTGGGAGAAACCAACGGGGAGCCTTGTAGGAGGTTGACCATAGAAAACCCAAGAAGAAACTTGTTAGGCGGTCCACCAGGTGACATTGAAATTAAAGTTCAGAGTACAGGAACCTGGAGTTGGACTCTTAGCACTGGAATCTGGGGCTGAGATTGGAACCCAGGACTGGATTCTGTTGCCCAGACCGGATGGAACTCTCGGAGGAAGCTCTGGAGAACACTGTCGATGCCAGAACAACCTTTAATGGAGCTCTAGAGAGTTGTTTGGAAACCAGGGGGAACCTGCAACAGAGCCCTGAAGAGTTGTAGTGAAGCCGGGAAACCCATTGGAGGAGCAATGGAGAGCAGTATGGAAGCCAGAAGCACCCTCAATGGATCCCTGGAGAGTGCCGTGGCAAGCCAGGAAAAACCTTCAATGGAGTCCTGGAGAGTGGTGTGGAAGCCAGGAGAACCCATGACGGAGTCCTGCAGAGTGGTGGAGAAGCCAGGAGAACGCTCGACAGAGTCCTGGAGAGTAGTGTTAAAGCCAGGAGAACCTCATTGCAACCATTGAGAACCCTCGAGAAAGCCGTGGAGTGGCGTGGAAGCCAGGAGAACCCTTGATAGAGCCCTGGAGTGGCATGGAAGGCAGGAGAACTCTCAAAGAAGTCCTGGAGATGGTGTGGGAGCAAGGAGAACCCTCGAAAGAGCCCTTGAGTGGCGTGGAAGCCAGGAGAACCCTCAACGGACCCATTGAGAGTGGTGTGAAAGCCAGGAGAACCCTTGGAGGAGCCAGCTGGAGGAGGAGGCCAGCCTCTTCATGTTATGAGAGAATAGGCTAAAAGAGCAAATTATGGACACCAGTGTACACATAGATGGCTTCCATCTGCTCAGGACCAAGATAATGAAAGACAACTGTAAGAAGGGGGCAGGGGTAGGGGGTTATTGCTATGTTTAAGAATGACAGTGGACCTCTGGTCATGTTATAATTACTGAGTTGTTTTGCTGTGAGGAATGGAGCTGCCAGCAGTTGGGTTGAGACCATACCAAATCACTAAGGAGTTTTACACATGATTACTATAACAACATATGTTCCCCCATCTGCAACTGACAAAGCAGTTGCAGATCAATATACCTGCAACACTAGAATCAATAAAACTATTTACTTACTGTAAACCGCAAAGAGGCATACAGTTTATCACCAATCTCTTCCCTAGGGCACTCAGATCACAACCTTGTTCAACTTCAGCTTGTGTATAAGCCCCTTGTACACAGAGGACCACCTGTAAAATACAGTGAGGAAATGGTCAGAGGAGGCTGGAGAACCCCGGAGAGGCTGCTTCTGCTACAGAAAAACAACATCAGTCATGTGTGGAAAAGCCTGAAAACAATTTCAGGTCACAAGTAGAACACCCAGGCTGTTGTTGACTTGAGCTAGGTGAATGAGCTGGATCAGCAGTTTCTGAAGTTTGACCAACAAGACCTGCATTACCTCACTGGTCGACCGCAGTATATCAGGATGCGGGGCCGTGCATTAAAGTTTTCTGATGACTCTGCCATAGTCAGTCTCATCCCAGATTGAGGACGACTCAGATTACAGCCAGTAAATACAGAAATCTATCGACTGTTACCAGCATAACCATCTCAGGTTAAATGGTGGGGAAAATAAGGACCTAGTAGTGGACTTTTACAGGCACAGACCCACCCCACTGATACTGGTTAACATCCATGGAACTGATGTTGAAACTGGGTGTTCCCCTTAACAATGGACTGAACTGGAGTCACAACACGGATGCTTTTTACAAGAAGGGTCAGAGAGGACTCTACCTGCTGAGGAGGGTTAGGCCTTTTGGAGTGGAAGGAGCAACCCTGAAAACCTTCTTTGACTCTGTGATGGCAAAAGCCATCTTCTATGGTGTGGTCTGTTGGAGGAGCAACTTATCCATAACTGAGAGGAAGCGGCTGGATAAATTCACTAGGACGGCATGCTCTGTCCTGAGGTGCCCTGTGGACCCAGTGCAGGTAGTGGGAGACAGAAGGATTGTAAGAAAAATAGCATCACTGATGTACAATGTCTCCCACCCCATGCATAGAGCTGTTGCAGAGCTGGATAGCTCTTTCAATAAGAAACTGCTGCATCCTAGACGATCAGGATAACAGTTCTATGGGTTCTTCATCCAAGCTGCTGTTAAACTTAATAATCTTTACTTATCACAATGGACTCAATATGTGTTTACAAACATGTTAATGGTTAAACTGGTTCTTGATCTGATAAAGAATTATTTACACTGTCTCACAGATGCTAATGTCTGTTTGCACATGCTTTAGCTACTCTGAGATTTTTCTTGTACAATCATGCATATTGTATAGTTTTTCTCACATCTTTTTTCTTTCTTTCTTTTTTTCACTTTATTTTTAGTAAATTATCCAACATTAAAAACAGGAAACAGTAAAAAAAAAACAACGATAAACAAACAAACCAACAATTTACCAAAAAAAGGAATAGGCTGAAGTGAAGCTTATTATTGCCTTCCCTGTTTTATACTTACAACCTTTACAACCTACCAGGTTCTTTACAGTACATATATAAATATTCAATATACATAACATAGGATTTCATCATTTTACATTTTAAACGCCTTTTAAATTCACCAAGAAAGAACATAACTTAAATCATCATTCAATTTCATTCCCCAGTTTCACACCAATAACTGAAACACATCTAGACTTTATCTGGCTCTTCTCTTTTGCACATTCAATATAAACAAACCTCGCAATATATTATTCTCTCTTAATTTGAATAATTTCTGAATACCAGAAGGAAGACTTTTGTTCACTGCTTTATACATTATTTCCAGTATTTTTGTATAAACAATATCTTTGAATTTTAATGGTAGCTTTTAATGTGTTGCTTATTAATAAGCCTTATAGCTTTTTTTTACAACTTAACTAACTTATCAATAATTGTTTTATTTGCATTTCCCCATACTTCTGAACAATAAGACAAATAAGGCATGACCTAAGAGGAATATATAATATGCAGCCTTTGATATTTTTTTAAATCTTTTATTTTAAACAATATTCCAATAGTTTTTGGCAACTTTGTTTCTAATATATTGAAGTGAGGCTTCCAACTAAGTTTATTGTCTATAATAATCCCTAAAAAATTTGTCCTCTTAAACTCTTTCAATTTCAACTCCCATTTATACATAACTTTACATCGTTATGGACCCGAGTACCAGAGAATACCATAAATTTAGTTTTCCCTTCATTTAACGACAACTTATTATAATCAAACCATGTTTCAACTCAGCTAACTCTTTTTCTATCGTTTTATTATTTCATCCAAATTTTCCCCAGAAAAAAATAGATTTTGTATCATCAGCAAACATTATAAACTTTAAAATACTGGATACTGCAAAAATATCATTTAAATAAAGTATAAATAATTTAGGTCCTAGGACTGAGCCTTGAGGAAGACCACATTTTACTATGCCTGTTTGTGGACTTTGTGTTTATGATTTGTACATATTGTAATCTATTACTTAGATAACTTTTAAGCACTGATATGTAACCCCCCCGTAGGCCATACAGTTCACATTTACCTAATAGTCGTGCATGGTCAATAGTATTAAATGCTTTACATAAATCAATAAACACACCTACGTATTAAGTTCTGGTCAACTGCTGCAGCAATATGCTCCATAAACTCCATACAGCTAAAGCTGTTGAGCAGTTGTTCCTGAGGCCGGTACTGGTGCTCATTCAATAAATTATTTTTATTAGAAAGGAGTCCAGCCTTTTTATAAATAATTTTTCCCAGAAATTTTGAAAATTGTGGTAGCAATGATATCGGCCTATAATTTGTTAATATTTGCTTGTCAACGACTTTTATGGACTGGCAAACCTTTGCCATCTTTATTCTCAGGAAGGTTCCAATTACGAACGATCTGTTACAAATATAGGTAAGAGGTTTAATAATACTATAAATTACCTCTTTACGATAGCCATATCAATATCATTGCAATATTTGGATTTCCTATTTTAAATTGTTTAACTACGTCTATTTACTCACTTTCACTCACTATTCCCAGAAACATTGTAGTAATATTATTGAAATTATAATTAGGCTTCCCATCTTTAACATCTTATTAAATTTTTCTGTAAATTGACTGCTGTCTTTCCTCTGTTTAACTTGAATATTGCATTTTATCTGAATATGGCATATTATTCACATTTGTGCAATATTTTCTTTTTTTTGCAAGTGACCTACCAGTTTTGATTGTCATAGTTAAACTTGTTGATCCACTATGCAAAGGCTGAGTTTAGCTATAACTATAATTACCAATAGTTTACCTATAACTCCTAAGAAGTCTCTTGGAGAAGAGATCTAATGTTTCAACAAAGAAGAATCTGTCCAGAGGACCTACTCGGTTCTTTGTGATGCATCAGAACAATATCTTATTTTACATTCCCGATAAGCTTTAGAACTTAGTGGGGTATTTCTTGTCTAATCTTTTTTTATCTTATTTTGTCTTGAAACATACAGTCAAAGCTTCAATAGGGCATTCCTCTATCCATCCATCTTCTGACCCGCTTAATCCCTCATGGGGTCGCGGGGGTTGCTGGTGCCTATCTCTAGTGTTCACTGAGCAATAGACCTATTCACGCGTGACGTCAGCGCTACATCCAGGTGCCATGGGTAGGCAAAAAAACAGTACTGTTCTCGTCTACTACATGACAAAACGGGTGAATTAGAGCATACTTTTAGTTAGTTTAGTTTTGGAATCTAAACAATGCCTACGACTTGTTGTGCTCCCGGTTGCACATAGCGGCATTCCAAATCGTCGGATGTAAGGTTTCTGTCGTTTACCGAAGGACGAAAAAAGAAGAAAGAAATGGACAATTTCAATGAAAAGAGCGCAGGCAGACACTCCCAATGGACCGTGAGAGCCATCATACCCCGAGAGAATTTGCAGTCTACACTTCATCTCCGGTAAATACAACTTAATTCTGCTTTAGTCATTGTTCTACTTAAATAGCGGCGGAGGGGAGGTGGCGATCGCTAGACGGGGCTGAGAGAAGTGGAGTCGATGCGCTGCAGCAGCAGCACGCCGCATCATTTAGTTTTCTTTGTGCAATCAGTGTGCAATAATGTTCACCAGACAGCGGCTGCATTACGCCCCTGTTCATGCGCCCTAGTACGTCTGTGTTTACGCCTGCAACGTCGCCGACACTCTCCCATTTTAACAAGACAAAAACGCCAAAATAATCCTTTGTGAACAATGTTTTTTTTAACCTACCGGGCGGGTCTTCCTCTCTGCTGAGGCGCGGTCTGTGTCCGACCCCGCATTCTGCTGTCACACAAACATGTCTGAACATCCATCCATCCATCCATTTTCTGACCCGCTTAATCCCTCATGGGCTTTCATGCTCTCTGGTGCGTACTGGCCTGGCCTGTTTATAAGGCAGCTGTATATGTTGCCGTACGGAACACTTGGCCAGCATTTCACAGACTCGCTCCATCCTTTCAGGCTTTTGCTGTGTGGATCTGGCAATCTGATACCATCAACCATCAACTTGCTCTTAAAACGATCTTATGATACGTTATCTAAAGAAGAAAAATACGTGGAGAACTAGTCAGTTTCTCTGTTTGCGTCCGCCATTGTGTTCGCCTTTTGCCTACCAGTAAGGCGCGCATGCGCGAAAAACCCGCATCAAAACAATAACAATGAACTGGTCTATAGGCGGGGTACACCCTGGACAGGTCGTCAGTCTGTCGCAGGGCAACACAGAGACAAACAGGACAAACAACCATTCTCGCACACACTCACAGTGTGAGAAGCCAATTAACCTAACAGTCATGTTTTTGGACTGTGGGAGGAATGTAATGTTCTGAGGAAAAGGACCCAGAATTCAGCCAGACCAGCAGAGGTTTCTTAAAAAAAGCTCTTTAATCACCAACTCAAAAAACAAGGGAAAAAATCCAAACAGACTGTTGAACAAAAAGAATGACACAAAAATAAACACAAACGAGCAGGGGCAGACAAGGCAGGAACAGACCGGACAGACTGGCTCAGGTTTCTGGAGGAAAAGGGGTCAAAAAATCCAAAAAGCAAACCTAACACACAGAATTTGCAGGAGGAGACTCACCCATACTCAACAGGACAACCTGGCACTGATGTCTGGTCTCAGCAGTTTATATGGAGGTGGAATCAGATGAAAACCGGTGGAGCAGGTGATTGCAGCAGGGGTGGAGTTAGGCAGGGTGTGCAGAGTAAGTAATTAGACCAGACATCAGTGCCGAGGCTCAAAACAAGAGCAAATAAAAAACCCAAACCAAAACTAAGAAACTCTGAAGACATACAGAATAAACTACAACAGTAAACACTAATCTAAACAAGAAACCAGACTAGACAGAACTCAAACAGCCAGATAACAAAGACAGGACAGAGAAGGAAAACTAACACTAACAAACCATAACAGAACTCAGAATATTACAAGGAAGCCGTAGTCCCCCGGAGAGAACCCCACATGCATCAGGGCCGAACATGCAAACTCCATGCAGAAAGACCCAGGGTTGGATTTGAACCCTAAACCTTCTTGCTGCAAGGCAACAGTGCTACCCACTGTGCCTCTGTGCAGCCAGCTTCCTCTAATGATGTCAAATTATTTAATTTAAGACGCATGTATCGTGGCCATCTTGTGGTCGTATAAGCAGAGCAGTCCACGCTTGAATAGTTTTACTTGTTTGAGTCAAATAGTGAATAGATCTGTCTGAGTATCGCCTCATCAGACAATATATTGCAAGAACCAAAACACAGCTTCTGCATTGGCATCTGCTGGAGTGACCAGCGATATGGTGTTCATGATCATATGAAGGGTGTTTTTCCCCCATTGATCAATGTTGCATATTGTAACCAAGGACTTTACTGTGGAATTTGACCAAAAACCCCTAAATGTGGTCTCTACATTTCCTGGAGCCAACACTTGAACATCCAGACCTTAAACCAACTACTGCAGCATCTGTGCAGGTAGGCTATGTTTATTGCCTTTTTCTCAGCTGCTTTAAAACTTCATACAACCCATTAGAGGTGTTCATGTGAGCTTCAGTGTTGCATTTAGTCTGCTCATTGACAGCAACTTTGGGCATGTTTTCTCTAAAATCTCTTGTAACTTTCATGAGTTTCTTGGGGTTGTTTTCTGAACATGAAATCGCTTTTTCTGGGCTTGTTTTTCAGACGGATTGCCCTTTGGTTATTGTGCCATGCAGCAAGAGAGCTGCACGTGTGTGTGTGTGTGTGTGTGTGTGTGTGTGTGTGTGTGGTGTGTGTGGTGTGTGTGTGTTGTGTGTGAAGCTGAGTGTTTAATTACAGCAAGATGATTGACTGTTTTTAAATCTATTCTTTTAAATGTGCTCTATCATAAATTAAACGGTGCATATGCAATAATACATATATTGTTTTTCTTAGTATTAGCTTGCAATTCCACGTGGATTCAGCGTTTCTTTCTCAGATTTGATCCATTGTGAGAGAGGAGAGCACAGCCTCTCCTACCTTTCTACTAATACTGCTTTCTTTCTGCTCATTTGAGCCCTCTACATTTCAACCAACATTTGAGCTGTGTCTATGCTGGGTTTCTCGATTTGAAGCAGGTTGAAATGAGATCCTGGGACATTCTCGTCTTCAAAAATGATTAGTATTGCGATTGTTGCCAATGTAATTGCACTTGTCCTGTCCGGTCAGCTGGGAAACCGGTTGTCTCTGAAAAAAGTGTGATGTCATTTGAGAACTGCCCCATTGAACAGTTCACATCAAAGCACATGTATGTTTTAGAATAGTCCACTCAAAGGCCAGATCTAAGTCTATTTGTGATTCTGTGAAAAACATGAAAATGCTCTCCTTCCGGTCGGATCACAAAGAAAAATGGGCAAATGTCAACAAAAGGAAACGTTGGGCGCTAGGAAAGGATAAAGTTCCGGTGAAATTCAGAATAAAATCACCACGCCAACTTAGCTAGCTTGACTAGTGTAAAACAAACAGTGACAGAAACCCGAGGAAACAAAGGGGCTTTTGGAGAACGAAAGAGAGTATCTAAGCACACGGATAATGAGTATTGCCCTGAAAAACAAAAAAATTACTGTTTTTTATTTATTTATGAGGGATAGCAACAGAATGGACGACATGAACCTCTGTTATCTCAAGCGTCATTTGCGCAACAGGAGCCACAGTTGGCCTAGGAGCAGTGTTAGAAGGGGTTTGCGGAAAACTGGAACTGGATCAGGGCCACAACCCGCACCACATTCAATGTGAGCCTGGCCTTACAATTGAATTTTCAGCAAAGGGGGTTATACAAATTATTGCATTAAGTAATTAAATTATTACATGTAGAAAATTTAAGAAAAGATGGATTGTAAATGCCTGTATCCTGTGCAATGCTGTTTCCAAACGGATTATTCCACATCTGTCCAAAATTAGTCACTCATAATGGTGATTGACAGAGACCAGGAAGTAAGTCAGATGCAGTAAAAAAAATGCTTGCATAAATGGTAATAAAGCCATGATGCAGTACCTCAGCAATTAAAAAAAAGCCTGAATCCTCAATCTGACTTCACACATCATCTCTTTACTGTCTCGTGTTCATATTCTTTTGACTTGTAGCTTTCTTTAGTGGCAGCAAATGTTAAACCAATACAGCGGAACACAACATTTACTATACTTTTCATGCATGGAATCCTTTAATCATGTTAGGAGGAAGGAAGGTCTTTCATTCTTCTGTTTTCAATATCTCACTCAAACACTCATATGCAAAGCCCACCTGTCCAGGAGAATCAATGTAGGCATGTTTGTTAGTTAAAGCTCTGTGAGCTGTAATTGGGCCTTCTCTCACTCTCTCTACTGAGCTGACACTGATTTAATTTAATTTAATTTAATTTCAACTACTCTCTAAGGGGATGTTCAGATAACATTAATTAGGTTTTCTCTTTTAACTTTATATTGCTACCCTTATGTTCCTGCTGCATTTAAAGTAAAGCAAGCCCAACTGTCTCACTCTGTCTTACTAAACATAACTTTGTTTCCTGTTTGTCTTCAGTATAACCTTTGTCTGACCATGTATCTCCTATACCCTCACAAAGAATGTCTTGTGAGGGTTATAGGAGATACATGGTCACCTTATCTAAACTCACAGTCACGACAGCAGCTTTTTTCGCTCGTGTGCATAAATGTTTTCTGACACAGACTCTCTGGATGGCAGTTATAGATATAGTCCATCCTTTAAATCTGCTTCTGAGAGCCGAGGACTGATGCTGTGACTGCTGTGTAATTACAGCTGACAGGCAGGACACAGACAATAAAAGCAAAAGCTGCACTGCAGCTTTTATCTATGAACAGTCAAAATACATTCACTAGAACAGTGGAGTCATCCATAACCTAACCAACTGAAAACACTCTCATACCTTTACTTTAGAGTCAAGATGTTTTGTGTGAATAAGTTGCACCTCTTCAGTCCAAAATGTTTATTTTCTGTGTACTATTTTATTAAAATAAAAACAAGTGATGGAAGATGTGCACACTGCAG